>NC_027751.1:28687408-28689436 GCF_000695525.1 Brassica oleracea var. oleracea
ATATTTCATAAATGCAACTGAAAAAGACAAGCAGAAAAATAGGGAGTTTAATTAATGAAGTAAGAACATTTTCAAATGGGTACTTCTCTTTTAATAATATAGATTTATTTAAGAAAATTTCATCAATGTAACTAAAAAGACAAGTAATAAATTATGCAGTTTTATTCGTTTTAGTATATTTCATAAATGCAACTGAAAAAGACAAGCAAAAAATAGGGAGTTTAATTAATGAAGTAAGAACATTTTCAAATGGTTAATTCTCTTTTAATAATATAGACTAGACCCTGATCCGCGCACTAGCGTAAATATGAATTTTTGGTTTTTGATTATTTAATTTAAAATTTATTAAATGATCTATTTGTAATATTTGATCATATTATGTTCACTAAATAAATATTTTTTTGCATCTTAAACTATCTATTTTTTGACGAATGTGCGATATCATATAAAAAATTAAGTATATAGAGTTAATTAGAAAATTGTAAAAACATAATTTTTCTTGCGTGTGCAATATCATATAAACAATGATCCGCCCAGTTAACAGAAATCATGATTTCTTTCATGTGTGATTTTTTTATTTGAATCATTTCGTAAAAAATATATTAAATTGTACATATTTTAATTAGAATATTTTTAAATATCTTTACCTTTTTATTTGAAATGCAACTCAATATTTTTTAAAAACAATTATAACAAAAACTTTGAAAATATTTTTAAATGTTTTTTGAAAAATCTGAAAATTAACATTTTAAATTATAATTATCCTAAAATATGATTAGTTTTGATGTAAACGAAAACTAAAATTATGTCAAAAATAATTATATTCAATGATAATAACAATTTAAATTGATTTTTTTAAAAAAATATATATACAAAAAATATTGTTAGAAAGAAGTATTCATTCATCTTTCAAATATAAAATGAAAATAGTATAATTAAATAATAAAACTTATAAATAAAAGCCATAAATTTAGCAAACGACAAATGAATTATATTATGCTAATTTTTTTTTAAAAGTTATACTTCCGATAGGAGCAAATACCATATAATTTTTTTAAAAACATATCAATTCTTAAATATTTTTTGAATAAATAATAATTTTTAAATTTAATCAATTGAAAAATAATACCCGCACGATTATGTGGGTTAAAATCTAGTTTTATTGATGCATGTTATATATTAGTGCTGCAAATTTTAGATAACATTTTAATGATGCACGTTTTGAAAAATCTCTATTATTAAAATTATGCACGTAAAGATAACTTATGAGTTTTTTTTGTTGATTAAATGACATTACGTCCAAATTCATTTAAAGATATTTCATTAACGTTACTGAAAAAGACAATCAATAAAATAGGTAATTTAAATTCATTTAAGGATATTTCATTAAAGTAAGTAAAAAGACAAGAAATAAAATAGGTAATTTAAATTCATTTAAGGATATTTCATTAATGTAACTGAAAAAGACAAACAAAAAATAGGAAGTTTAATTAATGAAATAAGAGTATTTTCAAATGGGTACTTCTCTTTTAATAATATAGACTAGATCCTGATCCGCGCACCAGCGCGGATATGAATATTCAGTTTTTAATTATTTATTTTATTAAATGATGTATTTGTAAAATTTATTCATATTATATTCATTAAGTAAATATTTTTTTTTTGCATCTTAAA
This sequence comes from Brassica oleracea var. oleracea, assembly GCF_000695525.1. NCBI lineage: Eukaryota > Viridiplantae > Streptophyta > Magnoliopsida > Brassicales > Brassicaceae > Brassica > Brassica oleracea. The sequence goes on from NC_027751.1 coordinate 28,689,083, forward strand.
CTATCTATTTTTTTACGAATGTGTGATATCATATAAAAAAATATAAAAAAAATGAGTATACATAGTTAATTAGATAATTGTAAAAACATAAATTTTTCTTTCGTTTGCGATATCGTATAAATAATGATCCGCCCAGTTAACAAAAATCATGATTTTTTTTTATGTGTAATTTTTTTTTTTTGACAATTTCCTTAAAACTATATTAAATTTTAGATATTTTTAATATATTTATCTTTTTATTTGAAATGCAACTCAATATTTTTTAAAAAATTATAACAAAATATTTAAAAAATATTTTTAGAATTTGTTTGAAAAATATGAAAATTACATTTTAAATTAAAATTATCCTAAAAT
>NC_027751.1:28690038-28694156 GCF_000695525.1 Brassica oleracea var. oleracea
AATATTTTTTGAATAAATAATTATTTTTAAATTTAATCAACTGAAAATAATATCCGTACAATTGTGTGAGTCAAATTCTAGTTTTATTGATGCATGTTATATATTAGTGATGTATGTTTTAGGTAACATTTTAATGATCCACGTTTTTTTAAATCTCCATTATTAAAATTATGCACGTAAGGATAACTCATGATTTTTTTTGGTTGATTAAATGATATTATGTCCAAATTTATTTAAGGATATTTCATTAAGGTAACTGAAAAAGACAAACAATAAAATATGAAGTTTAAATTCATTTAAGCATATTTCATTAATGTAACTGAAAAGACAAGTAATAAATTAGGCAGTTTTATTCGTTTTAGGATATTTCATAAATGCAATTGAAAAAGACAAGCAAAAAATAAGGAGTTTAATTAATAAAGTAAGAACATTTCTAAATGGTACTTCTCTTTTAATAATATAGATGTGGATATCATCTCCTTATATGTAGCCATTAGGGTTTGGGCTTATAGTGCTTTTTAAATAAATGGGTCTAGCCCAATTTGATCTGAAGATAAAGATTGATCAAATACACTATATGGAGATGCGTTTATTTTACATGCCATTCACACTCACTACTCGAAGCCTCGAGCTATACTTAGATTAATAATGGTCTCATAAGAAAATCGAGATCACCATATCCCATGTTTTACGTACTTAATCTTAATAATTGAGTTCAAATTTGAAAGTATTATGGTAGTACGTATAACGTACTCTTGAAGTAAATGGGATTAGCCCACCTTGTTTTGGAGATAAAATTTGTCAAAATACAGTACACGAGCATTAGATGTATCATGGATAATATACAGTTAGAGTACTTGCGAGGAATGGTCGCATAAGAAAACTCAAATCACTATATCCTATGTTTTACATATTTAGTCTTAATACGACAGAAATCTCCTGAACATAAAATTGAATATCAGAGTTCTGTAGATAGAATCAATTAACAAGTACAAAAATATCGTCTATATATAGTTAGTTCAAAGTATAACTACATTATGCTATAATAAATAATATAAGTATGTTTTTGAGATAAATGTAAGCTCAAATGTAGCTTTGTAGACTACCAATTTAGGTTTATTGACGAATCTACGTGCTTATTATAAGAAAAATTTACTCTGTACGACACATTTCCACTTTATAATTACACTTGAAGACACTTTTCCCATACCACACACTTTTCATATATGATTTGTCTTTTCTACCCTCAACTAAACTCTAACTACACATTCATAACTCTCTTAACTAGTCTCAACTCATCGTTACTGTCCACACATTCAGACAAAAATAAAAAAACAATTAAAATACAAACCTGTGTATTTTCTCTCCTATCCCCACTTTCTATTTTTTAGATTTATTTTCCCCAATTTCATCTCTTTCGACTTGATCTCTCAACTTGTTGATTGTATTGATTGTATCAAAAATCCGAGACCACCACTGTGTTCCTCTCGATGAAATGAAATCGTAGCTCCCAATCACGCCTCAAACATAGCTCATACGCATTTGTAATCGTCGTGAGAAGCTTCGTGTTCCAAATAGAATTTTGACTCAGTGTCTAAGCTCGTTGATCGTATCAAATTCTGAAACCATAACCGTGTTCCTCTCAACGAAGCGAAGCCGTAGCCACTAACCACGCCTCAGACAGAGCTCATATGTGCCTGTAGTCACCATGAAAAGCTTCGGCGGATCCGAGATCCGAGATGAATCGAAAAGAGAGACGACAAGGACTTATGTCGTCGACGCCGCAGTTTCAGTGGCGAATGTCTTGGGAGAGGAAGGAAGAAGCAGGAGGAGAGGTAGGGACGACGATGGTGAGCAGGTTTGAGCTCCAGTGTGGAAAGGACGACGTGACATCGAGCGCTCGTGATGTGGACAGAGAATGTGTGGATGTGATCGGTGTGGACGACAGTTTTGTGGATGTGATCGGTGTGGACGGCAGCTGCCCATTCAAACCTCGTACTCACAAACATGTATACATGATCCGTCCATAAGTATCCATCCACAAGAACTTGTCCGCGTGGTTACTATCAGCTTGCGTAATGTTTTAACGTTTTTTGTTGTTTCCAGCTTAACTAACTGTAAAATTATTTAAAGATAGAGACAATAATGATTTTGATAGGAGTTATACTAAATCTTTTGAATTGAATAGTCTCTTGAATCATTATTTCTCAATATGTGGGAGGGAAAATGAAGATTGAACATTTATTAATAATCCGTCCACAATCGTCCGTCCACAAGAACTTGTATGCTTTTCATAGTAAAAGTTATTGAACTTGTATTTTTGCATTATTATTATTCAAACACCATCCATTGTACTTCATATATTCCACCTAGCTCATCCACTAAGTTCACAAATCGGTCGCACACATCTATTTCTTAAGGCGCATCCACATATCTACACCCACGATTCGCTTGTTCTCACTTGTCTTTATGCTTGAATTAGCCAAAAATCTCAAAAATCTTAAGAAAATATGAAAACTCAAACTTGAACGAGTTTTCATCCATAAATTTTCAAATCTATTTCTCTCGAGTTCATGTTTTTATATCTATGTTTCTCTGTCCACGTCTTCTTCATCCATGTGTTTCCATTTACGTCTTTCTTCTTTATATGTTTCCGTAAGAAAATTAAAACATAGAAATTATATATCAAAATGGATGTTAAAATGTAGAAAATAAGAAGTTATAGTTTATGTTATTAAATAAAGTTGATTTATATATCTTTAACTTTTTAAAATAAGCAAATACAAATAAAGGTGAATAAAAAATTCTAATCATAGAAAAAATCTTATTTCTCTCTCTCTCCAACTAAGAAACACTCCATCAAAACTTTAGTTAGCTTACAGTTGATTCTTTTGAAAAAAATATCCTTCTACTTATACAAAAGCGAGGTTATTTTTGTCTAAAAAAGACAACTGTTCATACAAAGTACACACAAAGTGTGTCAAAGACACAATGTGTCTTATTTTTTTTGAATAAAATGTTAAATTTGATTCAAAAGAAAAAGTACTTTTTTACGGCATTTGCCAGTTTTTCATGACTTTCTTGATGACAACATTTCAGGAAACATATACTAAACTAAAGCACTGCTCCGATCCATACTTGGTACGCCGTCGCAAATCTCTGAACATGAGGAGAGGTCAACGACATTATCTTGTTCTTGACAAGTCTGTCAATGTTTCTAAAAAGTACTTCAGATGGAGTCTTGGTATCTCCGTGCTTCCTAGTGTTCCTTTCTCTCCAAATTGAGTATGTGGTTGCCTGCAACACATAGCGAGTGAGGAAGAGCTTGACTCCGTCAGACTGCTTCTGCGATGCATAGATGACTATGTCGCTCCAGGTCGTGGAAAAGTGGTTTTCCATCAGGTTTCGAGCTAATTTGCCCCAGACTGCTGCCGAGTATGAGCAAGAGAAAAAAAAAGATGGTCGTGTGTCTTCAAATGAAAAGAGAAGACATAAATTGTCTTTCTGTGTAAGTCTCTCTTAGAGCATCTGTAACCCTATGCTATTTTTGTCTCTATATGCTATAATAGAGTCCCACCACCATTTCTTCTCCTAAAATATAAATTGCTTTTTTTATCTCTACATTTAGAGAAAAAATAGCATTCCTCTATAATAGATATATACTTTTTATTTACAAAATAGCGCTTTAACTTTTTGTGATTATAAACAAAAGATATATTCCTTTTTAGGAAAAAAAATAGGAGAACACATTAGAGAAGCATCAATCTCTATTATAGAGAAAAAAAATAGGGAAATACATTGGAAATGGTCTTATCGTAAAGAAGTGGAGGAGATGAAGGTATCAAGGAATAAGAATTAGGGCTGTTCAATATGGTAAAACCGAACCGTACCGAACCGAACCGAAATAGACAATATGGTTTGGTTTTGGTATATACCATATAAACCGAATGGATATAATTTTATAAAAACCGTAGGATTTGGATATATATGGTTTGATATATAACCGATTAAACCAAATAAACCGAACAAAACCGATTAAAAGTAGAAACATGTAATTAAATATGTATCTATTTTATAACAATACATGAAAATCTAGATGTTATATAAGTTAAATTTGT
>NC_027751.1:28694241-28726253 GCF_000695525.1 Brassica oleracea var. oleracea
ATCGCAATTCAGACATCTTATTTTCTAAGTCTTCTTTTGATCTTTTTGCTTTATTTTATTCTTCACTAAATTAATATGAAGATTATAAATTTGATGGACAATAATTAATAAAAAAAATTTCACAACTTTTTTCTTATCTGTAAACATACAGAGTTTCATGTTCAATTAAAAAAACATGACTTTAATGAACACTAAATATGGAAGTGGAAAAACTTTTCTTTCGTGTTTCTGTTTTGTTTCATATTTTTATTTTCAAAATTTCAAGCTTTGATTTTAGTTATAGATTTGATTATTTTATTTGATGGTAGAAGCATTTTTACTTTTTTGTTCATTTATTTGAACATGTAATATATTTTTAATAAATGACTATGTTGACAATATGACTCTAAAATTCATATAATATGATCTCAAACTAAATAATTATGTTTTTTGGTATAAAACCGAATAAACCGAAAATCGACGGTATATAAACCGAACCGAACCGAAGTAAATATGGATTTAGAATGGTAGTTATATTTTACTAACCGAAATACCGAAAACCAAAAAAAGTCGAACCTAAACCGAACCGATATCCGGATTGAACACCCCTAATAAGAATTCTTTGATTTTATCGTCATTACGTGCATGTGTATGTGTATATATACATAAACCTTGATTAGTATATATTTTAACATATAAAACATGTAAATGCAATTTAGAAAACCCAAATAAACGTAATTAGTATAATGATCTAACAAATACGAAGAACACTAATTAGCACTCATGAATATGTTCTGGAAGTGGTAAGAAGGTTACAATCATTTTATCTGGTCTTTTCAATTCATATGCTATGTATCATTCAGATTAATTTATACTATTAAAATAGAAGTCATAATTTTTTTCATGTATGATATTTTTATTTGTATCATCTTTAGAAAATTTATTAAATTTAACATAACTTAATTATAATATCTTTTAATAATTTTATTTTATTTAAAATACTAATAAATACCTTAAAAAATGTCTAACAAAATCTTTCAAAATTAGTTAATTAAAATTTTAATTATGACAAAGTATAATTAGAAACTAAATTTTAGTTTAGTTTTGATTGTAAAAAAAAATCAATAATTATATAAAATAATTTTAATAATATTTTAATGATAATAAAAAATTAAATTGATTTACTTTTCAAAATTACATTTAAGAAATATTTTAAAAAATGTTTTTAAAAAATATTTATTTCTATTTCTAATTTAAAAATAAAATTTTCTTTTCTATTTAGTAAAGAAATTATGACCTATTTCCTATGTGATAGACCACTTAGAAATCATACCTTTGAATATGTTTACCATACAATACAACTAATTTAGACCTCCTTTTATAGATGAAACATTTGATCTTTATTCATGTCTTATATATAATACTTTACTCTACTGTTATTAATGTTTGCGTATTATGCAACGTTAAAAAGCAATTCGGTTTTTTATTTAAACAACTATACTAAATTGGTTTAATTAATAATTATATACCAAACACTCTATTACGTAGGTTTAAATTAATTTAATTTTCACATATGTTTCAAATTTAGAAATAAAACAAAAATTATATAAGTCAGTATTGTTACATAATAATGTTTTCAAAATAAATTTTGTTCACAAAAATACAAAATTTATAAATTTTATAGTAGTAATATTATACGCCACACAAATATTATTATAAAATTAGATAATATATAACGCCAAATTATATTAATTTATTGATATATTTTATTGTATAATCCAAAATATTTTAGTATTAAAGAAAACTCGCACGGTCAAGATCTATTTATTATTAACGATGATGACTAGATCAGTAGATTGGAATATGTAGTTTTTGTGTCTTGTCGTCAAGGAAAATATATTTGTATAGTCTATAAAAGAAAAAGGAAAGAATCTGTGACAATGTTATCCCATTATATTATATTATAGTAATTATATGGGTTATAACTCATGGGTTATAACTCATGGGTTATAACACAATAGCTGACAGAAAAAGGGGGAAAGAATCTGTAGATCTAATCGTATAGTATAGTATTTATTTGTCTGATTATGCTATGTAATGGTATGCGTCTTCAGAGCGAGTTTTCTTGACGATCAAGAAATTTTAGTCCGTTGCTTTTACATTATATACATGGGGAATTGCAAAACCAACATCACAAATTTAAAGTTGTCATATATATGTTACAATAGATATAAGATTGAAATATTAGTTTTTTTCCATTTTAGCAATCTTGTAAGTGGTGATTGTTGGTTACTGATAGAGTAATATAGAGTTTAATTTTCCACCAAAAACAAATATATTGTAGTTTAGTAAAAAACTGTTACAACGCAAATGCCTAAATACGTACTCTGTTATACTCTGGCGAGGAATTTTTTAATGATCAATAATGAAGAGGGAATATGAATATCTCCAACGTGCATGTGCTTTCTAGCCATCTTCTCCTCGTATTCTTCAGTATCTTTTATTATTCGCCATACCAAATAAGGTTATTCTTACTATTATTTATGTTTACTTAATCTAATCCAATGATTAATACGTTTGTTTAATTAAATACTCGTAAAGATGGTCGCTATATATAGTTAATTACCACCGTCTCATTTTGTAATATATACATTCAAGGATTTGTCAAAAAAAAAACATTCAAGGACACATATTTAGAAAAAGAATTTTTGAACATATATAGAAATAATCAAATCTTCTACAAGCAATTCATAGACACTGCATTAGGGACAATGTGTAGAATGTATGCTTAATGGAATAAATCATTTGTGCACCCTATATTATTAGCGGTAATACAAAAACTAAGTATGTAAGCACGCTCATAGTAATGATCAACACAATCCAATATATATCCAATATATAAAAAATAAAATCCAAGGAGTGTTCATTATTCAAAATTTAAAACGGTAAAATACAAACAAAAAATGATGATATATAGATTATCCAAAGCAATCACTGATCCAAATCATAAATTGCAAAATAAAAATTTTAAACTATTTCCAAATGTATGATTAACCAAATAAGGATTTGAGAAAACACAAATGATAGAAAGAGATGATGGGCGCCAGTTGACAATTAAGTAAAAGAACGAGGGGCCAAAACACATATACCATCCAAAATACCCTTAAGTAGTTAAGTTTGTCAAAGTTGGAATTCAACAAACAAGCAAAAGTCTGTCAATACTTGTGTTTTACACAATCACACAGCTTGCCATGTTCACATAGCATATAAAATAATAACAAAGTCCACACCAACTTCATATTTTACTATATTATTAGTTCATCATGTTCATGATATGGGGGGAAGGATTTAAGAATAATAAACCAATGAATGAAACATTGAGTTTTGTGTTGAATGAGGACAGGCTGGTTTGGTTAAGGTAGGATCCCACAAACTAGCAAACCCCACTCTCAATGTTATCATTGTTATTTCAATGTATGTAATGAGGAATATGACTTTTTTACTTAGCAACTAAAACTCCACAGTGAGTTCTTCATTTCAATGAAATAAAATGTTTCGAAGAAAGAAAAACAAAAAGCAAATCTTTCTTTTGTTAGATTCTCTTTCTTTGATGCTCTTTTTCTTGTTGCTGTTATAAATTATAAGATGGATGTCCATAACCGGTCCGGTCCATAACCGGTCCAATATCTAGAGAGAGAGAGGCGGCCACGCATGGAGAGAGAGAGAGAGACGGCTTACCTAGTTAGAGAAAATGAAACCCTATTTCATTTTCTTTGTATTTGTATACTTTCCATATTTATGTCTTTCTTTTTATCTCTTTGTAACTCTCATATATAAGGGCACCTTATGATTGAGTAATAATAACAAGAACTTATAGTTTCTAATCTCTTAAGTTCACAACACGTTATCAGCACGAAACTCTAAATCCCTAAGCTAAAACCCAAATCGTCAAAACCCTAAAAATCCTAACCCTAGCCGGCGAACCCGACGAACCCTAATCCCGATCGCGTCTCTTGCGTTCCGATCCGAGGCGTTCCCAACCCGTCTCAGCATCAAACGATCTCAGCTCAGACGCCCTAAGCCTCAGCTCGCATCCGGTTCAGCTTGTGTTCCCGATCAGACGATTCGCGACCCGATAGACGCTACCCCGTTCGCGACAGCATCAGCTCGCGACATCAGTAGCTCGCGACATCAGCCTCAATCCGTTCGTGTCCAGCTCGCGGTTTCATCCATCTTGGTGGTCCGGTTTCAACAATCTACTAATCTAAAGGTAATTCGAAATCTAAGAACCTAATAATCGAATTTGGATTGTTTGATAAAGAATGAAACCCTAAAACCTAATCTTTAAGATAAAGCCATAGGATAATAGATCAAACCCTAATGAGTAAATCGAAGCTCTAAAGTTCGATACCCCAAACCCTAAAATCGAGATTGATCTATTGATCAATTAAAATCAAATTCCTAAATGGTTTTGAATCTCAAATCAAACCCCTTTGATATAAGATCAAATCGAAACCCTAAACCCTAATTTTAAAAATCGATTTTGATTATTTGAATTTGAAATCTTGATTGATTGTTTTATCACATAGAACTGTTGCTAAGATTGTTTAATCTCGAATTTGGTATTGAATTGATTGAAACCCTAATATTGATAGCTTTGATTAAAATCACTAGACCATATCATCTCGCGGCCGTGCGGCCTTGTTGCATTCATACCATAACATAATCTCATTGATTGATTGCAATTACACTTAGAACCTTATGCTAGGATGGTATTGAATTAAAAAACAAGTGGCCGTATGATTGTTCTTTTGCTTGGCCGAGAGGTTTGTTTGTATTGATTGCATCATGAACTGATAGAAATCATCTATGCTAGGATTGCAATTACACAACAAACTGAATGCATTAATACTAAATTGAATCCATGGCCGTGCGGCTTGTTTCTTATCTTTGGCCGTGTGGCTTCTTCTTCGCCGAGAGGCATCATCTTTGGCCGTGAGGCATATTGATTGTTTAAACATTAATAATATTCCTAAAAAACCTAAAATAATTAAAATCTATGATCTCAGATGTCGAAAATCAACAACTTGGATTTTGCTGCCTAAAATCTCTCTGGAGATAATTACCTTCAATGGACGTTTGATGCTAAGATCATCCTTAAATCCAAGGGACTCGGTGAGTGTATTACCGAGGACAATAATGCCAGTGAAAAAGATCGATAAAGAGCCATCTTGATCATTCACCATCATCTAGCTGAGAGTCTCAAAGATCAGTATCTGACCATTGAGAATCCACTAGATCTTTGGAATGAATTGAAATCGAGATATGATCACCAAAGAACGGTGATTTTACCTAAGGCTAGGTTTGATTGGACGAATCTCAGAATCCATGACTATAAGTCCGTGGACGAGTATAACTCGGCACTGTTTAAGATTGTTTCAAAATTGAAACTGTGTGGTGAAACTATTACAGATCAGGATATGCTTGAGGAAACCTTTTCCACTTTCCACACAATCAATGTGCTGTTACAACAACAGTACCATGAGAAAGGTTTCAAAACCTATGCTAATCTTATTTCTTGTCTCTTGCTCGCTGAGCAGAACAATGAATTATTGATGAGAAACAGTGAGATGAGACCTTCTGGCTCAGCACCACCACCTGAAGCACACACCACTGAGGAAAATAAAGAGTCCCACCATGTCCAAGGAAACGGCCATCATGGCCGTGGTCGAGGTAATTGAAACGGACGTGGCTGTGGCCGAATCTCTTTTGGCCGCGGGCGAGGAAATCAACATGGTCGAGACCATGGGCGTGACCGTGGCTCATTTGGAAGAGGTCATGGTCGCGGCCGTGGATCTTCATTCAAACCTCAACACTCGATCAATTCAAGCAAATCAGTGTGCCATAGATATGGTATGGGCAATCATTGGGCTAAGACTTGTATGACTCCCAAGCATCTAGTTGACCTCTATCAAGAGAGTTTGAAAGGGAAGAATCCTGAAAGCCCATATGACTTATCAAGATAATAAAAATGACTTCAATCATGAGAAGGACGATCTTATGGATTATGAAACTTCAGATTGTCTAAAAGACTGAAGATTGATTTCGACATTTGTAATCTAAAATCTATGATTCTTTGTTTTGGTGTTTTTAATTTCTATGTTGTCATTTCTTTGAACTTATTTTAAAACTTAATAATAAATGAATGATTTTTTATATGAAGTCTCTAAGTATCATCCTATGAATCTTGTTTTAGAAATGAACGAGAACAAGGATGTACTCGTTGTTGACAGTGAGTCAAGCCACACAATCTTAAAAGACAAGAGATACTTCATAAACCTAACCCTTAAAAACGCCAACATCTCAACCATTGCGGGTATAACTAGTCTCATAGAGGGTCACATCCAGGCCAATATCATGTTGCCTATGGGTACACATCTTAAGATATCAGATGCTTTGTATTCACCCAACTCTAAGAGAAGTCTATTAAGCTTTAAAGACATTCGAATGAATGGATTTCATATTGAAACCAAGGGCGAAGGAAACAAAGAATTCCTCCAGATCATTGATCTCGCCCAAGGTCATAAGAAAGTTTTAGAATCCATACCCGCACTATCTACTGGTCTTTACCATGCTAAAGTCAGTATGATCGAGGCAAATGCCACTTTTAACAAAGAGGCAATCGACAATTTCACTCTATGGCATCACCGGCTTGGCCATCCCGGTTCGACCATGATGCGTAAACTGATCCTGAACTCAAACGGCCATTCTCTGAAAGAGAAAAGAATCATCCCTAAGCACCTATCTTGTGTTGCTTGTTCCCAAGGGAAACTCATTTCTAGGCCATCACCAGTTAAAGTCACTAAGGAGACTATAAACTTTCTGGAAAGAATTCAAGGAGACATCTGTGGACCAATACACCCACCTTGTGGGGCATTTTGATATTTCATGGTCACCCAAGATGGACGATGAGGATGTCCTTGGTCCCGAAGTGTCATATCTCAGTGCCATAGGAGCTTTAATGTATTTAGCAACTCATACATGGCCTGATATATCCTTTGCCGTGAACCTACTGTCTAGGTTTAGCTCATGTCCGACCCAAAGGCACTAGAACGGGATTAAACATGTTCTTCGTTACCTGCAAGGAACGAAAGACTTGGGTCTATTTTATACTAACCATAACAAAGATTGTTTAGTTGGCTTTGCTAATGCAGGCTTTCTATCAGATCCACACAATGCTCGATCACAGACATGATATGTCTTTACACTTGGAGGTACGGCCATATCACGGCGTTCCATGAAGAAGACGATCGCGGCCACATCTTCGAACCATTCAGAAATATTGGCCATACATGAAGCCAGCCGCGAATGTGTCTGGTTGAGGTCGATGACCCAACATGTCCAATCAGATTGTGGGATGGTCGAGTGCAAGAAACCGACCGAGATGTTTGAGGACAATGCAGCATGCATTGCTCAGCTCAAAGATGGCTACATCAAAGGAGACAGAACAAAACATATTTTGCCCAAGTTCTTCTTCACTCTCGATTTGCAAAAGGCTGGAGAGGTCCAAGTGGTCCAAGTACGTTCCATCGATAACTCAGCCGACCTGTTCACCAAGTCACTTCCGACTTCTACATTCAGGAGGCTCACGCATCAGATTGGGATGCGTAGAATGAAGGATCTTCAGTGATAATCAGAACATGGGGAGTATACATGTTGTACTATTTTTCCTTCACCATGGTTTTGTTCCACTGGGTTTTCCTGGTAAGGTTTTAATGAGGCAACATCCAAAGCGTATACAATCCCTGTATGGTTATGGCATCCAAGGGGGAGTGTTATAAATCATATGATGGATGTCCATAACCAGCTCAGTCCATAACTGGTCCAATACCTAGAGAGAGAGAGACGGCCACGCATGGAGAGAGAGAGAGAGAGGCGGCTTACCTAGTTAGAGAAAATGAAACCTTATTTTTTTTTCTTTGTATTTGTATACTTTCCATATTTATGTATTTTTTTTTATTTCTTTGTAACTCCCATATATAAGGACATCTTATGATTGAGTAATAGTAACGAGAACTTATAGTTTCTAATCTCTTAATTTCACAACAGTTGCTCTATTTTTGTCAAATAGGTTTAACATTCATATATTCGTTGAAGTTCATATTGAAAATATTGGTTTTTGGTTTCAGTTTTGTAGGTCATTTTATAACATATGTTCGGATTGATTCAGTTAATTATTACTATTATTTTAGGGCTGAGTATATTTTGTATCTTATTTGAATTCATTTAAGGTTCAATAATATTTTGAATTTAAATATTTTTAGTTATCATATCAAAATAAACATAAAATTAAATATTTAAATATTTCTTTAGATTTCAACTATTTATTCTGAATTCTTATCAAGTTTTGCAGATTTTCGCATGTTTGAGGTTATCGATTCGTCAATAATACTTCAGATTTATTTCATATCACCGTACAAAATATATAGTCATATGTATTTTCACAGCTTATATATCATATACAGATTTTAGGTTTTATTTTTATTTTTGTTTTCGGAATCGGGTTTAGGTTTATAATTTATTGCTAAGCATCTTCTTTTACTTTTGTACCACCCTCTTCTCTCTCTCAACTTTTATTCTTACCGCCTTTTGCTTTTTTATTCCCCTCGTCTCTACTTTCCTTCTCATTGGAGTGAATTTAGCTTCCATCCTTTCCCCTTCTCCTTTTTCCTGCTCTGTTTTTCAGTTATCTTCTCCCTTGATCTCGCATTCTCTCTCGATTCTGTAAAGTACAATTCCTTTTCCTTCTCTTTTCCCGGGAAAAAAATCGCATCTTTTCCCGGAAAGTTCTCACCTGGACATTACCTTGTTGTTATTGTGTGAAAGCTTCCTACTTTCTTCTTCTCCTGCTTACGTCAAGTTGTCACCTTTACGTGATTTCAATCTCTGGGTTTCTTCAGACGACATTACCTTGTCCGAAAAGCATCGAACTTTGATGGGTCTCTGTCACGGAAAACCTAACGAACACCAATCGAAACAGAGCCTCTCAATCACCACCAACGAGGAGGAGGAGGAGGAGGAGGCACCCAAGACTCCTCTCAATCTGTTTAGCCCATTCCCTAGCCTCTTCAAAACCTCATCACCTGCCGTATCCTCCTCTAGCGTGAGCTCCACGCCACTTCGCATCTTCAAGCGACCTTTCCCACCTCCTTCACCCGCTAAGCACATACGCGCCTTCCTCGCGCGTCGTCACGGCTCCTCCACTAAGCCTGACCAAGCTTCGATCCCTGAAGGGAGTGAGTGTGAGGTTGGCCTTGATAAGGCTTTCGGATTCTCCAAGCAGTTTGGTTCGTACTATGAGATTGATGGTGAGGTGGGTCGTGGTCATTTTGGGTTTACTTGCTCTGCTAAGGGGAAGAAAGGTAGCTTGAAAGGTCATCATGTGGCTGTCAAAGTTATTCCCAAATCAAAGGTTCGTTCATCTTGTGATTAAGGTTCTACTTGTCATTTGCCTTGTCTAGTTCTTAGGCTTAGGTTTAGTTGGAATGCTGAAGTGTTGTTGGATGCAATTTTGTTATGTTGGTGTTTGATAAACCAATTGTCTCCCTGAGATTCTTTCTGGATTCACGGATTGATATATAATTATGATTAATTGTTTGTGTTCTTTGGTAGATGACTACGGCAATTGCAATTGAGGATGTTAGAAGAGAAGTTAAGATATTGAAGGCGTTGACTGGTCACAAGAACCTAGTCCAGTTCTATGATGCCTTTGAAGATGATGAGAATGTTTACATTGTCATGGAGTAAGCAAAAACGTTGCTTCATAGATTTCCTATTACCAAGCTTTTGAAGAATCATCTGCCAGTTCATTTTATTGAGATAAAAGTGAATAAAATCTATTTTCTTTCTATTTTGTTGTCAGGTTATTGAAAGGAGGTGAACTACTGGACAAAATACTTCAAAGGTAACTGCAAATACATGATTCTGTCTTGTCTCCAATGTATCAACTGTATTGTTGTCTGACTGGTTGAGTTTTTTTTTTTCCTTGGGCTCTCATCAGGGGAGGCAAATACTCAGAAGAGGATGCTAAGAAAGTAATGGTTCAGATTCTTAGTGTAGTAGCATACTGTCATCTTCAAGGTGTGGTTCACCGTGACCTCAAACCTGAGGTAATAGAACCTAATCTTCGCTGTGTTGCTTCAGTTTTGCAGATTGTTCTCTTATCCTTACTGTTTCTTTTTCTATGTTCGGTTTTCTTTGCTTGCAGAATTTTCTCTTCCGTACAAAGGACGAGACTTCTCCTCTGAAAGCCATTGATTTTGGTCTCTCCGACTATGTCAGACCTGGTAAGAGGTTTCAAATGTGTATCCTTCTGAAGCTTAACACTAGGCCTGAACCGAACCTACCGATCTAAACCGAAAAGTTCTGTTCGGTTTGATTCATCAACTTAAAAAAATTTCGGTTCGGTAACTGGTTTGTTCGGTTTTGTAAATATTTTTTTAACAAGGTATACCAATCTTTAACCAAATTTCTAAACCGAATTAACCAAACTAACCAAAATCCAAACCAAACTTAACAGAAAATTTTCGAAAGTTTAACCAATTTAGCCAAATTTGAAACTTCGGTAGAAATTTACCTAAAACCGAACTGAACCAAACTTTTCTGGTTCAATTCAGCGAGATTTTAGCTGAGCTGTACTAGCTGAATTCCAAACTAACCGATCCGAAAACAAAACTCCGAATTAACTGAACCCGCATGCCTACTTATCACAATGGTAGAAGTAAAAATTAACATTTTTGTTCTTTCTGCAGATGAGAGGTTGAATGACATTGTAGGAAGTGCTTACTACGTGGCCCCTGAAGTGTTACACCGTACATATGGAACTGAAGCAGATATGTGGAGCATTGGAGTGATTGCTTATATACTTCTCTGTGGTAGCAGACCCTTTTGGGCCCGTTCTGAATCTGGAATCTTCAGAGCTGTTCTTAAAACAGAACCCAATTTTGAAGAAGCTCCTTGGCCATCTCTTTCACCTGATGCTGTAGATTTCGTGAAACTTTTGCTGAACAAAGACTACCGTAAGAGACTAACTGCTGCACAAGCTTTGTGTAAGTCTCTATAACCATCTTAATGCTTCTAATTTTGTATTATTCTCACTTTTTAACATAGACTTGGCTTTATGTCCAGGTCATCCGTGGCTGGCGGGTTCACATGAATTAAAGATACCATCTGATATGATCATTTACAAGCTCGTCAAAGTATACATTATGTCTTCTTCTTTGAGGAAAACAGCTATATCGGTAAGCTGGAGTTTTCAGTAGTTACCGTGAACCTCAAGCCTTATTGATGGAAAGCCGTTAACTGATTCTTCTTTTCATGTTTACAGGCGCTTGCCAAAACATTAACTGTACCGCAGCTGACTTATCTGCGTGAGCAATTTAATCTGTTGGGACCAAGCAAAAACGGATATATCTCAATGCAGAACTACAAAACTGTGAGTTTCTGTTTTCTTTTTTCCAACTAGGCCTGAGGGCTCGGTTTCTTCGGTTAGTTCGGTCGAAATCTTGAAGCGAACCGAAAAGAAATTCGTTACAGTTTTCTGTTAGTTCGGCTTCAAAATTTTCTACAGTAGTGTTTGATTTTTGGTTAAATTTTCGGTTTGAAATTGAATAAAATCCAAAAAACCGGTTAAGTTGGTTATCTTAATTCAGATTTTGGTTAAGATTGGTATTTGTTTGGTAATTTTTTATTTTTTTAAGATAACCGAACTAACCAGTTACTGAACAAACCCGAACTTCTCGGTTTGGTCAGGCAGGTTCGGTTCGGTTAATAACCGCAGGCCTAGACCTACTTCCAACCTCTCTTTGGTATTTTTCTGTTTTCTTACAGAGTCATTACAAAATTTGCAGGCGATCATGAAGAGTTCGACAGAGGCTACGAAGGATTCAAGAATCTTGGATTTTGTAGACATGGTAAGGCGCTATAAGGGATTAAGTTAATACTCCATTCAGTATGTTTTGTTGGGTTAAGAAGGTAATAGTTTACATTTTTGGATTTGTAGATTAGTTGTCTTCAGTACAAGAAACTAGACTTTGAAGAGTTTTGCGCTTCGGCTTTAAGTGTTCATCAGCTAGAAGCAATGGGAACTTGGGAGAAACACGCACGCCGTGCTTATGAGCTGTTTGAGAAGGATGGAAACAGAGTCATCATGATCGAGGAACTTGCATCGGTATGAACCATTTTTACCTTTTTTCTTAAATTATATGTCTGCTGTGATTCTTGATGTGTTTATGCAAATGTGTTTGGTTGACAGGAGCTCGGTCTTGGTCCATCAGTCCCAGTTCATGTTGTTCTTCAGGATTGGATAAGACATTCTGATGGCAAGCTAAGTTTCTTGGGTTTTGTCAAACTCTTACACGGTGTGTCCTCTCGGACATTGCAGAAAGCGTAACCTTGACTCACACATCTACTTCTCCTTAGCCTGCCTCTAGGAGATGAACCTTACACCAAGTCTAAAAATTATGACCTTAAAGGTAACTCGAGAGGAACTCAACCGCTGCAGAGCTACCACATTTGTCAGATGAAGTTGCAGTCTAGGAATTGATATGGGTTCTTTTTGCTCTTTTCATGATAGTCTTTTTTTTTCTCTTTGTTTTGGTTAAAGATAAGAGTCTTTATGGTTCAAGAATGGTGTTATAATGATATTAAAGGGGTTGTACAGAAGAAGAAACATACCCACTTCCCCATTAAAGTGGTCTCTTTCTTCTTACCTCAGTTCTTAGTTCTTACCTTAACAAAAGTAGCAATTTATATTTGATGCTCATCAATGAGCAAGATACCTTGGTTTATCAACAATCATCCCTAACCGATTATTTCGTGACATCTCTTCATTGTAAGAGACAGCATACGCTTTCGGACAAGTACTTCTATTGGGGACACTGCGAGACTTGTGCAGGCTTAAGTAAGTCATCAAGAATCTAGCCTAAGGTGTGCACTTGAAGAAGCCATGTTTCTTAACAGGTAACTGAGTAGTCCTCTCTGGTTTCTGACTAAGAGTTCTAATGTGATAGACTCAGTGAGATTTCTTTTATAGGCCCTTCCGAATGCCTTCGGGAATGTGCATCAATCCAATACATAACAAGAAAGGTATATTGATGGAGTTGATAAAAAACTGAGTTTAGTGACAAAATGTTGTTTTGTTGTTCAAAAAATGTGAATTATAAAACCAAAAGAGAATTGTTACAACTTACAATAGCTATATGATAGACGCATACCTCTCAGGGCAAAAAAAAAAAAAAATTGTGAGAAGCAATGTTCTGGTACAACAAGAAAAGTTAGCTGATAATTAGCTAAAAACTAAACCACAAAGAAAACAGGTTAAAAGAGGGATATAAAATTATCGGTGGTAGATTTGCATGAAATCGCTCCTATTTTTATTGAACCGCTACAAGATCAACAATTCCATGAGCTTAGACTTCTGTTGCTGACATAAAAACATCTCTTTCCATGTCTTCGGATACAACCCATATAGGTTTGCCTGTTCTTTGTACATAAACCATTGTGATGGTTTCGCGAAGTTTTAGTAGTTCTTCCACTTCCAAGATAACTTCTCCCGTTTGTGCCTCATAAAACGAATTAGCGGGTTGATGGATCATTACCCTGATGATATAATAGAAAAGCTTTTTCTATTTCGCAGAATGAGACGAGATAACAAAAAAAACAGAGAAATTTGAATAATCGTACATGCTTTTTTTGTGCGTTGCATACGGCTCTAGAATGGAATTTACGTTTTTGACCTTTCCTTTCGGCGAAAGAAAACAAAATATAGGTTCTATTATACGCGGATCCATAAATGATCCAATTACCATCCTTCTTTTTTGTTTTGTAGGAGTTAAAAAAATACTATGATGGTTCCGTTGCTTTATATATCATTTTTTTTGATCCGTCTATGATTCAGCAATCCCAAAGTGTCTTTTTTTTGTTTTTGTAAATAAGCTTCCGGTGTGAAAACAAAGTTTGTGACGCTGGGATGTGCCCGAATAGGGAAGATATCATTTTAAATACCCCTTTCTTATCCCATACTACTCTTTCAATATATAATCTAATTTTTTTAATCTAAAAAATTTCATATCGAATTCGAAGTGCCATGCTATTATTACTTAACTAATTCATATTTCCGAGGGCGAAGGCATAGTATTTTTTCTCTAAAATAAAAAAACTCATTGGCGCCAAGCGTGAGGGAATGCTATACGTTTGGTAATTTCTCCTCCGACTAGGATAAAGGATGCTATTGAAGCGGCCAATCCCATGCATATTGTCTGTACATCGGGTCGCACAAATTGCATAGTATCATAAATAGCCATTCCAGATATTACCCATCCACCAGGAGAGTTTATAAACAAATAAAGATCTTTGGTATCCTTTTCTATACTGAGATATATCATAAGACTAATAAGTTGATTCGAGATTTCGGTATCAACCTCTTGGCCTAAAAAAAACAATCTTTCTCGATAAAGTCGGTTGATTAGGATAAAATTTTATTCCTTAGGAGCCGTACAGGCACCTTTTGATGCATACGGTTCAACAAAAATTGTTAAAAAATCAATGTGTCGATTCCAACCCCCTTTTTTTTTCAGAGAAGGCTTTTCTTTCTAACTTAATAAAGGAAAAATTTGCCCGATTTTGATTTGCACATATAGGACAAATGAACAAAATACCGCGTCTTTGTTTTTTTTTTACTACTCCTTTTTTTTTTCAATTCATTTCTTTCACATGTCTTCTGTCAAATAGTCAGCAAATTTTTAATTGTATTATTTTATTTGATCAACAGTTTTAGATCACCCTGTTTCAATTTTTTGTATTTTTTAATAAAATTTTTATCATAATTTTGATATCATATTCATGTCAAGTAGTAATTATAAAAATATGATATATTAATTATCAATTGGATTTTTGCTAAACGGAGCCTGGATACTTAATTTTATTAGTCCGATCACGTAAACCATAATTTTTTTTTGATAATCTAATATCAATCTAAATACTCCCTGCATTTAATTCTAATTAATTTTTTCCACTTCACGTTACAAATTTTTGATAATTCAATCAATTTTTTTGAGAGAAACAGAGGATATCTCGATCGAGGGAGAAAATGGGAAAATTCCATAGAGCCCAATATATCTGACAAGTCGATCAAAATTAAAGGTTGTTGCACAAAAAAAAAAAAAAAGAGAGGGAACAAAGGTATTTGTATTATGAAACGGATTTAGTAATCATCAAAAAATTTTAAACAAGATAAATCTTTCAATGAATTATCATTTTAAACTAACATTTTGGCAAGACAACTATGAGCTAACACGACTGTGACCTTGATATTTTGATAACTCAAACTAAATTCCAGAGAGTTCTTGCAAATATATCTCAATTTGTATATAGGTAAGATTTTGAACAAAAAAAGGTATATAGGTAATGTGATGTTTAGTATAAATTTGAGGGATGTGGGATGAGAAACAGATTTTCTTATAATTGACTAGTATGGTCAACCTTCATTTTTTTTTTTCTTATTTTGGGATATTGGTACAGATATATTTGTAAAACCTTGTCCATACATTCATCGATGGTACGATGTTGATTTTTGGAAAATCAACTTTGTTATACCAGCTTCTGCAACTTTTTAGAAATTATCTAGGTCGTATGTGCCTATGTGGACATTACTAATATTGTATTATTGTGACACCTTCGATGTAATCTAACTTTTACACCTTGAAGGAAACTAAGGAAAGAAAAATACTCTAGCATCATTTTTTTCCACAAGGAACACAAAAATCGTTTGGACCGTTTACTTGAACGTCAACGCTCGTGCTCACTTTCAGAGTTCACTGCGTATAACTTTTGTTTATCAAAATTTTTATTAAGTAAATGGTGACCAAAAAAATTAAGGGCCTATTTGTGTACTAACCATAAAAAAATTATTTGTGTACTAACCACAAAAAAAAAAGGAAAATTGGTTTTCCAGAGAGAAGAAAGAGAGAGATAGGAAGATAGAACTGGAGAGAGAGTGTGTTTTTGATTATTTAACAAATTTGAGTTTTTTTTTTTGTAGTTATAGGGGCAAATTTCCCAAAAATTAACCCATTAAAATATTTTTCTATAATTCTAAAAATCGACCTAGACGCTTTCTAAGCGTCTGCTTAAACGACAAATCGGTTTTACCCAAAACATTTTTTCTTAAAATCCGATTAATAGGATTCAAACCATTTTCAATCGGTTTAAATTGTTTTAAATCGGTTTAAATTGTTTTAAATCAGTTTAAATCGATTTACATTAATTTAAATCTGTTAAATTAAATAATAACGTTAGTAAAATTCTGTACATTTGTCTTTTTTTTTGTATATCCAGTTATGATAATTCATCAGAATAATTTTACAACTAAACCCAAAAACTAAAATATCTTATATAAATATACATATATATATATATATATATATAATAAATCAATAATTTGTTAATACCTAAGGCTTACTTAGACCCCAAATAATCCGCATAGTTGTTAGTCCTCTATAATTACCGCCTAACAGTTTTTTGAACATTGTTTTCTCACAATTTCTTACCAAAAATAGAAATTTTTTTTACTATAATTCAGTCAGTTATACAAAATGCAAAATTTCACGATTATTTATTACAAATTATGAAAATTATATTGTCAACTTTATAACTGATAATTTTACTTGTCTTATGAATATCTAGTTTAACAATTTTACTTTCACTATTGGTGAAGATTTGATGTAAGTTTTTCTCCAATAATCTTGCACAATTGCTTAATAACGTACCTTCTCCGAAATTTGAGCCTTAAATCTCTTAATATAGAAACATTAATGAACTTTCAATCGAACTGCTTCATTTGATCATGGGAACTTCAACAAAAATTTCAAATTATTAAATTGAGTCTCATGTAGAGATTAGGAGGTAGTTAAAAATACGATGCATCTCAAACGTTTTAAGGTCCATACAATTGAATTTCTTAATTGTAAAAAAATATCTTCCAATCTATTTGAGAGCATCTACAAATATTTAAATACTTATCAAATCTACAATAATATGTATTAGAAACTAACTATATGTATATACGGAAGAAAAAAACAATATAGATGGCATGTATTGTTACGAAATTTATGTTCACGTAAAAATGATACTCTTTTGTTAGAGATGGCAATTGGTAAAAGTGATACTATTTTGAGTTTTGTAGGCTTGAACGTTTTTGTATATGTTCGGGTCCGGGTTGGGTATTTCGGATATTGGGTATTTCAGTATAGGGGTTTAGAATCCTTTTGAGTATTTTTAAATATTGGATCGGGTTCGCATAGTTTTAATTCGATTTTGGTTATTTTGGAACGGGTTCAGATATTTAGATTTTGAAAAAAAAAAATCAGATTCTTCATTTCTTAAGTTTCTTGTAGTTAAAAATTTACCGCTAACTTAATTGATTTTTAATTTTTAATAGATTAGAAGATTAATAAGTTTGACAACAAAACTTTGAAAATAAAAAGACAATGATATGGTTGTTATTTGAGAATTTGGATGCAACTTTTGTTAATACACGAAACAAGAAGTTTGACATACATTTCAAATGAGTAGAAAACCACTTTGTCCGCAATTAAATGTATATTATCTGATTTTGAGCATATGCATCATCCATATAAATATTTTGAATAAAATGTAAACTAAGAATATAAGTTTAAGTATACATATATTCAGTTATTTTCAGATATCAATTCAGGTTTGAATATCTAATATCCCCTAACTCTGAATCTGTTTAGGGTATTTTTATATTTCGGTTCAATATTGGTTTGAAATTTTTAGATCGGATTTGGACAGTTTTCAGGACCCTGTAAATTTTTCAAGCTTGCTTTTTGGAAAAAACTTAATGTGTCCCCTATTCTCGAATCTATTTGACTATTCAAGAACAACGAATCTGTACCAACATTAAAATGTTTCTGCAATCATGTATACGTTGCTTTTTCTTCCAACAATGATGTAATTTTCCATCTTAAATTCATAATCACTGGTCGCGTGACGTGATCTCGTATGATATACGGTGATGTCATAAAAGAGACGTCATATTTTATGTGAAAGCGGTATTCAGTATTCACGTATCACGTGAAGGAGATCCATGACCATGAGCCGCCTGGCCATGTTCACCATTGATTCCTTCTATTTCTCATCATGCGTGGGATACACGCTTCACTATCCACATGTGGATATTTGGAATGATTCCACCTATCCGAGGGCACGTGAGGTACACGAACCTATCTCTTGTTTCGTTTCTCCTTCGGTCTTTCCCATTAATTTCCACTCTCCTTCCAAAACCCATCAAGAAAATGTTATATATATACTTATGATGATGCTAGAGATTAATTAAAATTTATAAATAACTGTACAAGTATAAACAGGAGATATAAGCTCATCTGGATTCTCTCACCGGAAAACAACATGAAGTCATCATCATGGACGTTTCTCACCACCACAAGCTTAGACCAGAAAAACCCATCTCCGGCTACACCAAAGCAAATGAAGAAGAGGGCTTCAAGGAACAAACCCATCAAAGTGCGTTACATATCAAACCCCATGAGAGTCAAAACTTGTGCGTCCAAGTTTAGAGAACTCGTACAAGAACTCACCGGCCAAGACGCCGTCGATCTTGAGCTTGAACCCGAGTTTTCCCCTTCCGCTGTATCCGACCACAGCCCTACTCCGCCGCCGCCGGAGACTTTTGCGCCACATATTCCTCATCAGGAGCCGTTCGATGATCTGGTAGCTGGCTACTATGAGCCGTTGGATGGGGAAGAGATGTTCTTGTCGCAGATGTCGAGAGGTTTTTCTGGATATTTCTCGAATGAGTTTTACAATGTGAATGACTACCTTGGAAGAATCGATTCTTTGTGAAAAAATTCGGAGTATTTAGGGGTTTCAAGTACATATCTATACAATTATGAATTGCCATACATACATTTAAATTGATACATGTTTATTAATTACTTATACCAAGGTTTGTGAAGAGAATTATAAGGGAAATTAAGTCACTTCTAAAAGGTTTGAACGAACCTCTTGATTTATTATTTTTGTTAGATTATTTTAATATTTTTTTCGAAAAAATGTTTATTTAAATGCCTGAAAAGTTATAAATGAACAAAATGTCACAAGCCAGCAGAAAATGATACTACATTTTGTAAATATATCAAACTCAAATTTTAATTAAAGCGACAATTTTAAATTTTTGGATATCCTTGATATCAAGACAAATATGTTAATTATAAACTAGTGGTTTGAAAACTATTAACTCAATAATTTATTTGTTCGATCTTCTAATTTTTCGATAACGCGACAAGTACTAATTGAGACATCATTATCATGGTGAGCTTGCTAGTTTTACTTTTATGTTACGTGAAAATCTACCTATAAAGAAACTTAGAGATATACGTGTACTACGAAATTTATATTTGTATAGAAACAGAAGTCTTTTAGGAGAAAGTTAATGGTGTCGCCTATTCTCGAATCTATTGGACTACTAAAATATCAAACGAATCTGTGCAAACATTAAAAAGTTTCTCCAAACACGTATGCGGTGTTTTTTTCCAACAATGATCGAATTTTCCGTTAACGACTGGTGGCGTGGCGTCATCTCATATGATAGGCGGTGATGTCATAAAAGACGTCATATGTTATGTGAAACCGGTATTCACGTGGAGGAGCTTCAACGAGATAGCTCCATGACCATCCAAGTGCAGATTTTTCGAATGATTCCACCTATCCGAAGGCACGTGAGGTACACGAACCTGTCTTGTTTCGTTTCTCCTTTGGTCTTTCCCATTAATTTCCACTCTCCTTCCAAAGAGCTAAGTTAAAATGTTATATATGATGATGATGCTAGAGGTTAATTTAAAGGTATACGATACAAACACATCTGGATTAAAACAACATGAAGTCATCATCATCATGGACGTTTCTCACGACCACAAGCGTAGACCAGAGAAAACACCGAAGCAAATGAAGAAGACGGCTTCAAGCAACAAACCCATCAAAGTGCGTTACATATCGAATACCATGAGAGTCAAAACTTGTGCCTCCAAGTTTAGAGAGCTCGTACAAGAGCTCACCGGCCAAGACGCCGTCGATCTTGAGCTTGAGGCCGAGTTTTCCCCTTCTGCGCGCGGTATCCGACGACAGCTCTTCTCGGCCGCCGCCGGAGAATCTTGCGCCACGTGATCTTCATCAGGAGCCGTTCGATGATCGGGTGACTGGCTACTATGAGCCGTTGGATGGGGAAGAGATGTTTGTGTAGCAGATGTCGGGAGGTTTTTCTGTATATTTCTCGAATGAGTTTTACAATGTGAATGTGGATGGCTTTGGAAAAATCTATCTATGTGAAATACTCGGAGTATTTAAGGGTTTCGAGTACATATCTATACAATTATCAAATGCCATTATGGTACATATGTTTAAACTGATATCCTCTGTATATTAATATTGAAACATTAAAACATGTTTTCGTATCTGCCTGTCATGAATGGTGAAGATGATTTTTAAATTTATTAGAAAAATAAATTGGTACATATAAATATATACTATATTTTTTATTGAAGTAACTATTAAATTAATTAGTAATGTGCGAAAAAATATTTTTTCTTTCCTTAAATAAAATCTATGGAATTCTCTAATATGATTAGCATATATATAACAATTAATGATTATGAATAATACATATTTGATAACAATTTTTGTATAATATTTTTTTTTTTAATTTTATATTATTAAAAAATAAAACAATTATATTAAACATATAATAAAAAAATTTAGATTTTTTCTTATATGTTATATTTAATTTTTTTAAAAATGACTATAAATTACTAAAAATGGTAAAAATCTCACATTGAAAATTTTGTGATCAATGGTTTATTTATTTTTTTGTTCAAGCAAAATACAAATGATCATATATCGTAGGGGTGGGCATTCGGATACCCGTTCAAATTCGTATCGGGTATTTCAGTATAATGGTATAGAAACCGTTCAGGTATTTCTATACTTCAGGTCTATTTCCGGTATATTACGTTCGGGTTCGGATATTTTAGGTCGGGTTTAGATATTTAAATTTTGAAGAAAAAATAAAAAAATTATTCATTGTTTAAGTTTTTTGTATTTAAAATATTCTTTTAACTTAACTGGTTTTCTAATATTTAAGATACCAATATTTGTATTCATTATTTTACAATCGATAAAGATTGTAGTGTTGCAAAATGTTAAAACCATTTAATGAACAAACATTATCATAATAACTCACCTCATACATGCACGGATTATCATCTAGTATGTATATAAGTTACTAGGTGTTTTGTCCACATGTTTCGACATAATTATCTTATAGTTATTTATTAATATATACATTATTAGTTTAAAAGTATTATTATCTTTAACTTTTAAATAATAGTATAAATTTATTAATTTTGATAATTAATTATGACCAAAATAATAGTTTTAATCAATGTTTTTAAACCAGACCGACCTGATGGTTGAACCGGATTCGACCATGAACCGGGTTCGACTATGAACCGGCTACATAACCGGGTTGGATCAAATAATTGGTTCGACCATGAACCGGTCACATAACCGGATTGGATTTCAAAGTTATTAAAATGATAAAAACCATTAAAACTATAAAAATATATATAAACTATCCATATAAACATAAAACTAGTTTATATTGGTTATGTTTATGTTTTAAATTCATTTATATTTTAATTATGTATCATATTTACTAATATTATTTTAAATTTAAACACTAAAAATATATTAAACCAGATTATTGATCCAGGTTTGACCCGGTCGAACCATATTGAACCGTGATCCAAAAATTATCCGGTTCAACTTGCGGTCCGGTTTTAAAAACACTGGTTTTAATCCTAAGTGCATCTTACGAATATAACAAAAATATTGTGATTAGTATGTCTTATTATTTGGTTTTGTACTACCTTTTTGTATGTATAATCTCTATAAAATTATGAAGTTTAAGAATTTAGTTTTTGTTGATAAATAATTAATAAAAATTATAAATGTGGATATAATTGTCATTTATCTATTTTATTAAAATCTAATCTCGTTACTTTGATCTTTGGAAATTATTCAGTGAACAAAAATTAAAAAGAGCTATTGAAAAATTTACTCTCCAACAATCAATTACTGTATTAACTTGTTTTTTTTTTTTTTTGGCCTTGAGTGTTGACGGCGGGATGAGGGGGAACGCACTGCGGGACAGTATATAGGTCACCATTCATTTTTCTTTTACTACTGAATTTTACAAATAAAAAATAATAAATTTTAAAAAGAGAATAGTGCGGGACGGGTTGAGTCTTGTACCGCACCTAGATATGGAAAGCATGTAATATGATGTGGTTTGGTTAGGTGTATCAGTTATTTTTGTTGTTTTAATTATTAACTAGTGTTTGACTTTGGCGCATGCGCGGATATTGATTTTTGTATTTTTTTATATTTTTATATTCATTTTTTATTATTAGTGTTATATATTTTATATGTATCGTCGTATAACTAATTATATTCGAAATATCTGGATTGAATAAGGTAATAGGATTATTTTTGGTATAATATATCAACAAGCGACAGCTGAGATATAAATTTAGGGTATGACTGGTTTTCTCGCTACCACCCGCAAACGCAGCTTTTGCGATTGGTAGCGGTTGTTGGCGTTTTGCAACAATCACTCAAACCGCTCTAAACCGTTTCAAACCGTTCTAAACCTCATAAATTCAAAAGCTGGTTCTAGTTAGCGTTTGCGGTTGCGGGCAGTTGCGGAACGATAATTTTTTTTCGTTTTTTAAAACAATATAAATACAAAAATAAAAATATTCAATAAAAATTTTAAATTAGAATTATAAAAATACTAAAATATATCAATTCTATTTTAATTAATATTATACAATTTTAAAATAAAAATATTTTCTAAAATTTTTAAAAAAATTAGAACTATAACTTTCTAAATATATTTTTTATATTTATTATAATGTTATTATTTTTGATATTTTTATAATTATATAAAATATAAATATTGTTAATTTATTATTTAACAACTGATGCATTTGGTAGTTAATCAGTCATAAGTATCCCGCAAATGTACTAATTTCTAACCGCAGAACCAGTTGTACAAATCTTTTAAAACCGTTAGAAACCGCAACCATCCGCATCCGCAAACTCCCGCAACCGATGCGTTTGAACTAGTCATGCCCTTAGATGGGGTAGGGAAAATAAGAGATAATATTGCAAATATGCTATGGGAAAATCAATAAAATTAAGTTATTTTCTAATTATAATTTTTTTGTACTTTATAAAAATATTTATAATATATTTATAATATCAAGTAGAATATTATTTTATATTTTCAGCATTATTTAGTTTATTAATATCAATCAAGTATTTGTCCCGCACTTTTTATTATTTTGGTCACCACTCACATATTTTTTAAACCACTTCTACTAGATGAACCGCACTTGTCCTGCAGTATGCGTTTTTCTAACACAAACCGCTCTTAAGCCGCACCGCACTAACCAATCTGCTTGTCCCGCACTGTCCAACCCACTATTACCATTCGGAGCCAGTGTGTTAACTTGGTTTAATAAAGAAAAAACAGTAGTCTGATATTTTTTTTTTTTGAATGAAATTTGGCCGCCTAGATTATGACAAAAAGGCACTTGTTATAGTTTTATATGATTTAAACATGAGGCTTCGAATGGTAAATGCAGTTCAAGCAGTGCAGATCAAGCGGATCATGCAGATCAAGCAGAACAAGTGCAGATCAAGCAGATCATGCAGGAGAGATGCAGATCATGCAGGAGAGATTTATATCAAGCGAATGATGCGTGAGAGATACAGATCAAAGCAGATCAAGTAAATATCAAAGCATATCAAATAATTTATTATAATTATGAATGACAAAAACAATTCAAAATATATAATATATATTTAAATAATAAAATTACACTAAAATACATAATGTATAAAAAAATATAAACAATATCGAAAAATATTGTGTGTTTGTCGGTTATTAGACATAATATCTATAAATTAAAAACAACATAAATAATATTAGTGTGAGATAACCATTAACAAATTAGAGAAAATTATATTATTAAGTATGTTATAACAATTTTATCATATTATGTATTTACAATTTTTAATGTCAAACTTTGTGAACTATATTTATATGAATAAAGTGAAAGAAACAAAATCTATATATGTATAGTTTATGAATATATTTATTAGAATAATTATTATATATAAGGTAAAACTACATCTATAAAAATTAGATTTATTACTTTAGTTGACTAATACAAAATCATATTAATTTTTAATTAATGATATATATTTTATTAATATTTATTGTATATTTTTTCTTAAATAAGTATTCTCATATATATATATATATATTTTATTCTAATTTAATACATACATATATTAAATACGAACATATAAAGATGAGAAATGGATCCCTTTAAAAAAATAGATCCCTTTTATCATTTTGATTGACACATATTATAAGAGAAGGTGTGACAAACAGCTTCAACGTGGAGTGTGCGAGAGTGAATATATTTTTAATAGTTGGTGTTATTTAATTAAAAAGTTTCAATTAAGTTAATTTAGAAAAAATCACGTAATGGTAAGAAAAAATAAAAATAGTTGAACAGCTACAAAAGTGGAGTAAACTGCAGGACATGCAGGACAACTGCTTTTTAGCAGAAGAGGACAAAAAAAATTGGATATGTGCAGTTCTCCTGTCCTGCTATTTAAATTGTTATAAAAAAGGTGATTGACAATAAATTACAGAGAAAAGGCAGATGCATATGATCTGTTTTTATCATGCCTTCCCATTCACGCTCTCAATTTATGATTCTCCAGATCCAGATTTGGCAAGAACAATGAGTGTGATTGGTAAACATTTTTGAGTAAACCGGAGTAAATATTATTCACATGGGCCCACGGTAGTTGGAGTAAAAAACTTTTTGTTATCAAGTATTCTGACACACGAAAATCTTCCCAACTAAGGCAATGAATGAGAGACGGAGCAAATGGTGTGCCATACACCTCAAGTGGTCCCTCCACTTTTTCATCCCATTCAGTAAAATTTTCTTAACACATTACATTTGTGGAAGATACACTAGTGTATCAGATTTTTTTGTATTTTAGCCAAAAAAAAGTGGAGGACTGCTTTTACAAGATAAAGGGAGTGTAGTAGGCAGTCCAAACTTTTTTAAAAATAAATTTGAAATATCATGATTTGTTAATGTTGCATAGTTTTTTAATTTAAACTATCCTATATCCACTATTTACTTTTTATTACTATTTGAATTAATATTATCAAACAGAATATTTTATAATTTATTCAGTATTTACAAATTATATTGTTCTAGATATATATTCATTATTTTATTTTACATCTATAATAATTTAATATTTGCAATATGCTATAATAGTTTTTGTTAATCACTTTACTTTTTATTCTAAAATATAGTACCATTGTAATATAATCCAACTCTATTATAGAGTTACATTATTTTGAAAAAAAAAAAGAATTATTGGAGATGGTTTTATTAAATATTTATATGATTTAGTAAGAACCACTAATAAACAGTTTTCATATTTGGAGTGGTACAAGCGGTTTTCTTTATATATTATATTATTTTAATTTACAACAAATTAATATTATATAATGTACATAAAAACTAAATGATATGAGTAAATAATAAATGAATTATTTCTATGACAAAAACAATTAAAATTAATGAGTTTTAAATTTAATAAAATTTATAAATAATACTTATATAAATTATTAGAATATGAATATAAATTTATTTTTATGACATTAATAAATTATTAAAAATACTTTTCACTATGAAAATAATAAATAATACAACATTTTAAATATTTTTTAAATTTGTACAGTATTTTAGACCGCTTTTTATCCACTTTCACCATTCAAACATATATTTTAGACCGCTAGATCCGCTTGAACCACACTAGATCCGCTAGATCCACTCTTGTTCCACTCGATCCGCTAGATCCGTAACGTTTGATCCGTTTTTCCCATTCGGAGCCTAAGACCACCTTCATTGGTGGTTCTAAGAAGAGTTTCCAAGGAAAATAAAAAAAAAAAAAAATCAAAAATGCTAAATACAAGAAAACCGGTGTCAAAAAAGGAGTTTTAAGAAATGCTAAAAACCCCTAACGTGTCCTTCTTGTATTGGATATGCCTTAAAAACAAAAGGGAAAAAAATCCCATTTATTTTTCTGTCTGTTTCTTTCATCTTCTTCCTTCTTCTCTTTGCATGTTACAAAATCTATCGATCACTCCAGCATCTCCTCCAAATCTGTCAATGAAATCACCTTGGAGGTTCACTCTTTGCATGATGGGATTTCTCGATCTCGAGAAGCACTTCGCCTTCTACGGTGCTTACCACAGCAACCCAATCAACATCGTAATCCACATCTGCTTGGATAAGAAATCTGGGTTCGTTGTGGCTCTCATGTGTTTCGCTTGCTGGGTCGGTTCCAGTGTCTTCGCTGATCGATTAGGACCTTCTCTTGCCGTAAAGGTTTGATATTTTTCTCTTTTGTCTGAATCTAAAAAAGTTTTCTTTTTTGGAGGAGGAGTGTATTTATGAGAGCATGTGCATCCATGTGTGTGTGTGTGTGCGCGCTTCATGCATTTATTCCAGCTAGCTCCACCTTTCGAGTTTGCATTGTTTGGTTCCAAGACTTGTAATTGGTATTAGTGTTACGATCTCGTTTGTGAAGAGGTTCAAGTGTTTTGGATCATTTGATTAAGTTTGTTATGGATTCTTCCCTCGTTGAAATCCATCTGTTATTTAGACACTAACAATTTTCAGTTCTTTTTCCAGGTTGGGTTAGTCTCTTATTGATTATAGTGAAGAGAGTGGATTTGAGGAAACCCACATTGTGGAATCAGTTTCATGGGATGATCTTGAGAGAAACGCTGCTAGTAAAGCCGGTGGTTGTTCTAAAAGACATCACTCCTGGAGATCTCACCAGCACGACTCTTCTAGAAAAGGTATCCGCATAAAGTTTCATTATTTGACTAAGTTTTTTGAGTTACTTATATAGTAATGTAGATGGGTGAAACTTTTGATAATTGCATTGTAGTGTTATCTGTTTTTGCCATCATTCTGTTTTTGCCATCATGATAAAGTAACTGATGTTACCTGATTGCTTAGATGACGAATCACCTGGAAACTTGTACGAACTGTGGAGGCAAGAACAGAATATCATAGCTGCAAGACTAGACAAGGAGCTTAAATCCAGGTGGGAGCTTGATGAGCTGATTGAAGAACAGCTGAGCAGATACCAGTCGCATTACTTCAAGACCATGGTTTCAACCTCCTTGAAGGATGTCTCTAACCTTCTCATGCCCACCTGGATACCGCCTCATGAGCTGGCTGCTGTGTCCTGGCTTGGAGATTGGCAGAAGGATGTCTCTAACCTTCTCATGCCCACCTGGATACCGCCTCATGAGCTGGCTGCTGTGTCCTGGCTTGGATACCGCCTCATGAGCTGACTCAGGTTTTGCTTTTCTCTCCATCACAAAAATAAGGAATGTTAGTGATGAACTGAAAGACATAGGGGATGTTATTTTCTTTATAGTCCGGTTGAGTTAAGTGAAAGATTTGAATAGCAGAAACTGGTGATGTGCAGGTATAAAGTGTTGGAACTGGTGATGAAGAAGCTGCTGAATCAAACAGATACAGCAGAGTTTGTGGTCGCATTTGCAGGGATTCAAGACTCCATCCACCAGTTCTTGGAAATTCTGTCTTTTTAGCAACTCATATTGTCCATGTACAACAGTATGAAACCTGAAACTAACAGTTTCGCTGACCATGGCTTGATATAGTCATTGGCATTAACTCTTTATAAGCTATGCAATATTGATCGATGTTATGAACAAACCATTTATATTTTTCTCTTCCGAGTGTATTGTGTTTCTCTTTACCTTTTCAACAAACCATTTCTTTTTTCCTCTTCCGAGTCTATCTTTAAGACAAAAGGAGTATATTATTGTGTTTCTATTATCATTGCACCAAACCATTTCACCAAAAAAATCCTAAAATATTGTGTTTCTTTTACCATTTCACCAAAAACATTTATTCTAAATGTCTTCTTCCTCTTCTAATAATCTTGAAGAAATGATGGATGAAAGATTCAACCAAATTTTTGATCATCAGATATGCCTTCAAACACTACAAGAAAACAGGCGGATACTGACGGACAAAATCGTCCGAAGTTCGTCGGAATAGGCGGATACTGACGAATTTCTGACGACAGTGGTTGTCGGTATCATTTCGTCGGAAAAAAAATTCGTCGGAATTTCGTCAGAGTTTCCGACGACTTTCTGACGAATAACGATAAACCACATTCTGACGAACTTCTGACGACACTCCGATAACATATTCCGAGAACAGAATTCATCGGAAACACTATATTCCGACGAATTAGGTCGTCAGAATATACTGACGAATTAGAGTCGTCGGAATATAACGACAAGCAGGTTCGTACTCGTCGGTATATTCCGACGACTATGATTCGTCAGTATATTTGGACGAACCGGTTTGTCGGTATATTCTGACGACTCTGATTCGTCAGAATATACCATTTTTAAATATTTATAAATTTTGCATTTATAAATATTTTTTTATATTAAAAATTAATATATACACAAAATCTGAAATTTCAAACTAATAATATTATAGAATTTAAATTCATAGAAACTTAAATAGAAAAAAAAACATTCATCAAGTTTTAAAATTCATAAAAAACTAAGAACCCTAAGGCAATAAACGATCTAGCTTTTCCAATATCTCGGCGTTGGTCTTCTTTTGGGATTCCAGCTGAGCAAGGATAGTGGCATTCTCAGAAAGAATAGTGGTGTTCTGCTCCTCCAATGCCACAATCCGTTCATCTTTGTTCTGTAGCTGCTCTAGAATCATGGGATCGGTATACGGAACTTGCGAAGAAGACGCCGGATACGAAGTAGCACGGCGGGCCAACCCAACTAAACATCCTCCTTTCCTTTTAGAAACCGCCAACAAAAATATTTAAAGTTAGTAAACTACATTATAAAATAAATATATTAATAAAAAATTATCTTTTCGACCATCTCATTTATTTGCAATCGGAACATGTTGGTTGAAGCTCCCATAGAATCGACGCCATCAGAGAGAGGCTGAGAAGATAGAAGAGCTTCTTTTTGAGTTTCCACCAAGTCAACGACGGATCTGATCACGGCGTCCTGAATTTGACCCTTCTTCTTGTTAGTGTGAGCCTCCTTAATAAGTTGAAGATGATCAACGGGATAACCGTCATTTGCTTCAATCTAAAAAAGAGTCTAAAAAATAGTCATTAGCCAAAGAATATATAAAAATATTTATTTAAATAAATATAAAGATTAAAAAAAAATAGAACTTACAAGTTGATCCTCCAAAGTAGACATAGAGCAAGCGCCGAGGTTGTGCACATACATACCTTTCCTGCCACGATCGCTCTTCCACACGATCGCTCTTCCGGTTCTTGGAGTTCCTAGAAGACGTCTCTGCAGTTTCTTCCTTCTCCCAATGAGCTATCAACTGCTCCCACATCGTCCCGTTGATGAACCGTGGCGTCTTGTTCTTCTGCCATACTGTCTTCCAAGCGTTGATCTGCTTCGTATAAGAGTCCATGGCATTTTCATTGAATTTCTGACGGACTGTTTTCCTGAGACCGGACTCCCAAGTGAACTCTTGCTAAAAAACACACATAATTTAATTAGTAGATATATATTAAAAATTTTGAAAAATACTTTAAAAAAACTGAAGAGTTACCGCAAACTGACGAAACCACAACTCCCGGTCCTCGCCAGGAATCACACTCCACTTCGAATATCTGGTATGGAGAATGGAATACATCATATTGTTGATGCTCCTTCTAATGCCATTGCTCGACTTGTTGAACCTTTAAAAAAAATGCATGTTAGAAAGTTAATTAATGGAAAAACACTACAAATAAAATAAAAATACTAACCAAGTTGTATGTCCCGGTCGTGGGTTGGGATGGAGAACCGGGAGATGCTCTCGACCTGGTTGTTGAACCAATTGTTGAACTGACATGACCCCCGGATCCTCCTGAGCAGCTGGAGCGGGAACATATGGAGCGGGAGCGGGAACATATGCGGGAACCGAGTTTTGTTCGTGAGATGATCCCGATGGACGGGAACTGCTCGCCGAACTACCTCGGCCGCCACGGGGTGCAGAACGACGGGATGCGGAATGGCGTGCTTCCTCTGACCTAAAAAATAAATGTTAAAACATCAAAAGATTGTTAAATATATTAAAAAATGATTTTCTATTTAAAATGTTTTAATTTATATATTTAAATTTAATAATGATATATATATATATATATGTATGTATAAAAAAATTATAAATGTTTAAAAAAAACTATAAATATAGAAATGGTTGTTAAATATATTAAAAAATGATTTTCTATTTAAAATGTTTTAATTTATATATTTAAATCTAAAAATGATATATATATGTATATATATATGTATGTATAAAAAAAATTATAAATATTTTTAAAAATGTTCATAAATATAGAACTAGTTGTTAAATAATAATAAATATATATATACGTTTTTATCTATATAAACAAATATAAAATCGTTTTATCTAAAACAAAATATTTATAAAATGTTTATAAATATAGAAAAGGTTGTTAAATATATATAAAACTTTTAAAAAACGTTTTATTATGTATAATATATCACTGGAAACCCCAAAAACAATTTTAAAAATACAAAAACGTTTTCAATCCAAAAAAAATTAAAACAACTATCCAAACAACAATCCTAACTAATAGATCCTAAACTATCCATTCAGTCTTAAAGTTTTCAATCAAACAACCTTAAATCCTAAGATCTAACTTCCTAAACCCTAAAAAATTGAAATACACAAAGGTTTTATAGAATCTTACATGATTTGTGGAGTGGGGGAAGAGATCTGACGGTGGGAAGAGGAATCACCGGAGATGGGAGCTCGCAAATCGCCGGAGTCACCGTCAAAGAGAGAGAAATCGGAGAGAGTTGAGAGAGAGAGGCGGAAATGACGAAGAAGGAAACGTCCAGGGTTTTTATCTTTAATGATTTCGACGGACATGTATCCGTCGGAATTTCGTCGGAATCATTAAATATATGTTCGCGAAAATTTTCACGCGGTTTCTTTTTCCCGGGTAATTTGATATTCCGACGGATTTCCGACGGAATTAGTAATGTCGTCAGAATTTCGCCGCATCTTAAATCCGTCGGAATGTCATCGGTATTTTCCGACGGATTACTGACGAGTTTTTCCTACGGAATTCCGACGACGTAGTGTTTAGGGGTTGAACACAAGTTTCTAAATGAAAAATCCAAATCTTTGATAAAATATATGAGTATTTGCATAAAGATTTAACAATAAAAATGTTTTATAACACGATTTTACACAATAAAATTTTTTGTAGTGTAAGCTTATATAAATATGATTGTATAAGTACATAATGTTAAGATGAGATGTTATGAAAACAATGATATGCATACATAAATATTTTAATGAGTTGTTATATTTGAACGGTTGCGATCTAATACTATACTAAACACTTATTATGTGTTATTTTCATAGTTTTGGCATCTAAATTTATAGATTTTTATGATTGAAACTTTATAGAAACACATGTCGTCGGTATTTCGTCGGAAAATACCGACGACATTCCGACGAACTGCACCATCATCATATGTTGTCCTAGAATGACCTTTCCTTGTGAATGCAAATCCTCGCGTACAATATTTTAGATATGATTTGACCACATAGTTTGGTCCCCGCACAAATTCGCGTATCCAATCATCGAACACAAAACCTCTGGCCAAACCATCATTCACCTATAAATTAAAAACATAT
>NC_027751.1:28726268-28728287 GCF_000695525.1 Brassica oleracea var. oleracea
TATATTAAATTTAAACTAATCATTTGCATAGGGTAATAGGATATATGACTCACATAACTACGAAGCCACGCAGCAAATCCTTTATCTCTAAGTTGTCGAAGCTCATCTTCTGTTGCATGCCTGTGAGTCATACGCAACTCTGCCATATAAACACTATATAAAAAGATATCATTAATATAAAATAAAATTATTTTATATTAATCAAAAAATTTAAATGAATAACTATTTTTACCTCTCATATTGTAGAACTTCTTCACAGTTGGTGAGCAAATATATTTGCAAATGAGCTTGCTCAGTCTCCGTAAGTCTCCGATTCGTGGGTTTTCCACTAAGTCGTCCTATTTCCGTGAACATGCTTGGGACAGTAACATGATATGTTTCCCTCTCCCCTCTGTCATCATTCCGAGCAGGTCTTCGGTAGCAGGTCTTCGGTGTTTTGTTTGCACTTCTGGTGGAAAATAATTTTCAGCAAAGATTGCAGTTTCTTCATTGATCACCTGTGCCACTATAGATCCTTCCACCCTGCTTTGATTTTTGACCATCTTCTTCAGATGATGCATATAACGCTCAAAAAGATACATCCATCGGTACTGCACAGGACCACCATGTTCCAATTCTCTTGCGAGATAAATAGCAAGATGTTCCATTACATCAGAGAATGATGGAGGAAATATATTTTCAAGGTTGCACATGCTGACTGGTGCGTTTGTCTTCAAATTATTAATACCCTCTTCAGTCAATACTCTGCTGCATAAGTCACGGAAAAAAACACTAATCCCTGCAATTGCTTCATGAACATTACGTGGCAATAATGCTGAAAAGGCAAACGGAAGGAGGCGCTGCATAATTACATGACAATTATGACTCTTCAAGCCAGTAAACTTTCCTTCGCTTCTATCAACGCAGTTCCCCAAATTTGATGCATATCCGTCAGGAAATTTCACTTTCTCTGTAATCCAATCAAAGAACTCTTCTTTTTTAGCACCATCTAGCCGATAAATGGGAAAAGGGGCCGTACCGTTCTCATCAACGTGAAGTTCAGAACGATCACAGATATCGACTAAATCCAACCTTGACTTCAAATTATCCTTCGTTTTACCTTGGATGTTAAGGACTGTGTTCATCAGATTATCGAAGAAGTTCTTCTCAATATGCATGACATCTAAATTATGCCGCAATAGATGACTCTCCCAATATGGCAGATCCCAGAAAATACTCTTTTTGTGCCAGTTATGTAGCTCTCCAACCGCATCGACTCGAATGTTTTCATGTCCACCTACGTCTGGCGTCCTACCTGCACCAAAATCCCTCAACTGCTTCCACAATTTTTCCCCACTAACTTCCTCAGGTGGACCATCAAACACCGGCTTGTTCTTCTTAAACAAAGTCTTACTCCTACGGTATGGATGATCAGGTGGTAGAAATCTTCTGTGACAGTCAAACCAACATGTTTTCCTTCCGTGCTTTAGTTGGAAAGCATCTGTGTCATCTTGACAATATGGACATGATAGCCTCCCATGTGTTGTCCATCCGGATAACATACCATATGCTGGAAAGTCACTTATTGTCCACATAAGTACTGTCCGCATATAAAAGTTTTCTTTGCACGAAACATCGTATGTCTCAAAACCATGCGCCCATAGTTGTTGCAACTCATATATCAGTGGTTGAAGAAACACGTCTAGTGATCTCTTAGGATGCTCTGGCCCGGGGACGAGAATTAAGAGGAACAAAAACTCTCGTCGCATGCACAAGCTTGGCAGTAAGTTGTACGGTGTCACAATAACTGGCCATAGAGAATATTGTCTTCCACTCTTTCCAAATGGGCTGAAACCATCAGTACATAATCCAAGATAAATATTTCTTCTCTCTTCCGCAAATTCTGGATATGTTGATTGGAAATGTTTCCAAGCATTCGCATCTGAAGGATGTTTAATCTCACCATTTGTGGAATGCTATGCGTGCCATCTCATTGCTTTTGCTGTGCGCTCACACTGATACAACCTCTGCAATCTTTCC
>NC_027751.1:28728341-28734133 GCF_000695525.1 Brassica oleracea var. oleracea
GAGGTTTCCTACAAAATTTGCAGTTATCCCGTTCCTTATCCGCTCCCCAGTAGATCCTGCAGTTGTCCATACATACATCTATCACTTCGTATGGTAGTTGAAGACCCGCAACAAGTTTCTGAACCTATTAGTATGAACCCGGTGCAAGATTATCCTCAGGTAGAATACCTTTGACAAAATCAGTAATCGCATCCACACATTCTTCAGCCAAATTATAGTCTGTCTTAATACCCATCAATCTAGTTGCAGATGATAAGGGTGAATGACCATCTCTACAACCTTTATACAAAGATTGTTTTCCGGCATCCAACATGTCAAAAACTCTCCTAGATTCGGGATTTGGTTCTTCCCCTCTGTAATGATCATGTACCATCTGCACAGTACCTACACCATAATCTATATCCGATTTAGGTTCTTCTAACCTAGTATCAGGCTGAGGTTCGCTAACAGGCTGAGGTTCGCTATTACTACCATATTCATAACCAGTTTCCCCATGAAGATACCAAACTTTATAATTACGTGCAAATCCTCTCATATACAAATGAGTCCAAACATCGAATTTCAAGTAGAACAGGGATATCTTAACATACCGGTTTTTGCATCTGGTTGCTGTTCAACAAGCTTCATGAATTCTCCAATCCCTTGACTGTATTCTTCCGTAAGTAAATTGGTGTTGGGATCCATATGAGGTTTATCCATCCACGAACGATAATAAACTCCTGAAGACATGATTTTCTCGGAATTGTTGTGATTAGAGAGAGTGAAGAGAGAATGAGGAGTGAATGAGGAGTGAATGAGTTGAATGAGGAGAGGTTGTATTTATAGGAAATTGCTTACGGCAGTCCGATGGCATTCCGACGGAATTCCGACGACCCTAACGGTCATATCCGTTGGAATTTCGTCGGTATTTTCCTATCTCAACGGCTATAAAACGATCATATGTATTTGTCGGCAATGGTCAAAAGGTTCGTCTGAAATTTGTCGGTATATACCGACGAACTTCCGACGACAGCGACAGTTATATTATTGATCGCAAGGTCGTCGGAAAGTCGTCGGTATATACCGACGAATTTTGGACGAACGTAAAGTTTATATATTAAATCGGAATGTCGTCAGAATTGCGTCGGTATATACCGATGCTCACTCTTTGATCGGAAAGTCGTCGGTATATTCCGACGAATTTCTGACGAAGTTGTATTTTTTGGTTTCGTCGGAATGCCGTCGGAAAATCGTCAAATTCGTCCGACGAATTTGTTGTCCGTCGGAACGTCCGTCGGAATATAGCGTGTTTTCTTGTAGTGAAATCTCGGGAATATGATGAGCATTCGGAATCGAGTCCGTGAAAACAAAATACATCAGAAATTGGTTTTTTCTCGTTTACGATTACTATTTGTATTTTCAATATGTTGTAATGTCTTCGTTTTTAAAAAAATTATATTCTTTCATGTTATGTTATGAAATCCAATCATTCTACTTAAAAAAAAATTTAAGAACCTCAATGAGGTTTTACCATTGGACGAGAAAAAATTAAATTAGATTAACAAAAGTTCTAAACCTTTCAAATCACTATATTTATTACTAATTTATTGATTAGAACCCATAAGGGGTTCTTATTGAAGGACTGTGACGGAGGAGCTAACACAATTAGAACACATTTTATAATACACTATAGTATATAAATATAAATATTAGGTACATGACTCTAAGTGATCTGAGTTCTGGACTAGTGCTAAATTGAACTTGAATAATTGTTTGGCTCACGCTTGTTTAATACCCCGATCAATCCACTCTAGACTAGCAGTCTTAATCATCTAAATTTTTTAAACCAATATGTTACTTACTTGTTACAATACTTTAATCTTGAAATCCCTTTTTTTTTTAATTTAATATTGATCTCGTAAAAATAAAGTGTAACCGTTGTTCTTTCTAGATTCGATCTTAAAGTGTTACATCGACATAGTGTAGGTTAATTGATATGCGTGTTCACGTAATATCACTTGCCCTCCTTTATATAGCGTGGGGTTTCATCAGTTTTTGTCAAGTTGAGAATCGAAGTGCGGATTCACCGTATTGGAGTTCTCTTTGAGTACCACTGCCCTAACCCAGTTGATTAAAAAAAATTAAACGCTACGACAGTGGGACCAAAAGTAAAAATGGCCAGAGATGCTTGACTTGAGTAGATCCAGATTTGGCAACAACAGTGGGACCAAAAGCAAAAATGGCCAAAAGTAGCAAAGAGATCTGAAACAAATATTTTTCATTTCCGTTACTAAAATATGCTAATT
Source organism: Brassica oleracea var. oleracea (assembly GCF_000695525.1). Lineage (NCBI taxonomy): Eukaryota > Viridiplantae > Streptophyta > Magnoliopsida > Brassicales > Brassicaceae > Brassica > Brassica oleracea. The sequence goes on from NC_027751.1 coordinate 28,730,627, forward strand.
TATTGATGAACAGGTCATTCTGGCGGACTTGAGAATCACGCATGGACAATATAGAATTTCAATTTACCATATCTTCCCAACTAACTATCACAAAACTATTCTTTAATTGGATTCGCGATCGAATCAAAATATAAAATAGTTGGGTAGGCCGTGTGATTTTCGTCAGAGTTTTGACCCGTAAAGTAAGCGAAAAGGCAAGAATCATTGAGTGTGAGATAAGTCAACAACAGCGTCAAAACCTTCCAGAGAGGGCACGAGCCACTGTGCTCGATATATTCCTCCTACGGGAGACTAAGTTCAGATAGATTATGCCCTTTTTCAAAAAAAAAAAAAGTTCAGATAGATTCATGAGACTTGAATAATATTTACTTATTAACCACTAATATTTTGGAGGTTATAAATATATATATATATATATATATGTATTTTTTTTTTTGAAGGTTGTAGACTAATATTTCATCTCGTTATGTGCCTATGTCCATGACCGGTTCTGGTAGTTTTGATACTAGGTGTAGGGTTTCAAGAGAGTATGCAAGAGGACAAAGAAGAAGAAGATGCAAGTGTAACGGAGGAGCTAACAACATTAGAACACACTTATAATTTTCGTATATATTAAAAGATAAACATTACAATATTTTAACTATGATACATGTTATCACTAAAATGCTTCTCAAAGTTTATAGAGATATATGTTGGTTCATTAAATATATATTATAGTCTTCATTTTTTTTTGTCAGCAATCTTCATTAAACTAATAAAAAAATAATTAATAATGTACAATTAATATTTTTCCTTCTTTTCCTAAATAAAAGCTACAAAATAACTTTAAATGATTATAGCATATATATGAGAATTAATGATTTTAATAATAAAGATTTACTAAAAAATGTTTATTCTCTATCATTTATGTTTAAAATTATATTATTAACATAAAATAAACAATCATATTAACTATATAATAAAAACTTACATTTTTCATATGTGTCATAATTTGATTTTTTTTAAATGACTATAAATAAACTATTAAAAGTCCAACATTAAAAAATTTGTAATCAAGGGTTCAAAAAATATATTATAAAAATATAAATGTTTGTAAAACCATATAAGTAAAAATTCTCATTTAATAGATATTTAAAATAATATATATTAAAGTATATAAAACTACACAAATATTTGAATTTCAAAAATTTTAATTGAACAATTCTCGAGAACTTATAATTTTAATTTTGAAATTCACAGTAAATATTCAAGAACGGTTAAACAATTAAAACTATTAAAATTTTCACATTAAAAAATTGTTATCATGAGTTTACAATGATACATATAAATATATAATCATAAAACCATATGATAAATAAGTCTCATTTAATAGATATCCATATTAAAATATATTATATATCTATGTTAATATAATTTAAATTTATTTATATCGATACAAAATATATCAAAGTGATTGCATAAATTAATTTACCATAAAATTATTATAAATAAACAAAAGTGACTGCTTTGACGTGTTTGCACCAATTTAATTTTTTTTTTGACATCAATCATCTACAGACTCATACTGACTCTATAAACCAAACCGGTAACTCTGCATCCATGTGAACGACGAAAGACGGTTGTTTCCTAGCACTGCGTGCTAAGCTATCCGCCTTTTGATTTTCCGTCCGAGGTACATGAACGATCTCTGAGTTTAGAAAGCTTCTTTTCAGAAGCTTAATGTCTTCCAGGTAATTGTCAAATGCTGGTCATTCTTCTGGTTCTGAAACCATCTTTACCAATTGAGAACAATCAGTCGCAAATGTGACTTGAAATTGCCGTAAATTCCTCATGCATTCTATTGCCCATATTAGCGCTTCTACCTCCGAATGAAGAGGTGAAAGACTTGCCATGACATTTTGTGCCCCTAGCAATCCATCAAAACCCGCTAAAGTGTTGTACCAGCCTTGTCATGAGAATTGTTCCTTATCTTTCCATGAGCCATCTATGAAACACCATCTCCCCGGTATTGTTGGTACAATTCTTTCCTGTACTTGATTTGAAACCCTCTGATTACTTGTTACATGTGCCTCCGCCCAAAGTGTTGATTCTAGTTCTGCTAGTTTAAGCGTATCTCTTGGATCAACATCCAAATTGCTAAAAACTTTGTTGTTTCGACATTTCCAAATATACCATAATATCCATGCAAATTGGTGATCCTCCATTTTTGGACTAACTCTCCAAAAAAGATGATCCATATTTGCAAAAAGAGAACAGAGAGGGAAGAGATGAGGATTCAATGGTATCCTTGAAAGTGCTCACACCTGTCGTGCCGGAGGGCATTCGAAGAAAACATGATTTATGGATTTCTCTGGAGCTCCACATCTTGCACAACAAATGTCCCCTTGTATTTCTCTTGCTTTTAGATTTTTCAGTACCGCTATACACTCTGATAGAAGTTTCCATAAGAAATGCTTTATTTTCGGAGGGCACCGCACCTTCCAACAGAATGCTTTCAATATGTCCACAGTGGATCCATAAAATTCGGGTGATTTTTCCTTATCAGGATAGACCCGTTCTACTTGATATCCTGATTTTACCGTGTATTTTCCATTTAATAATTAATTTTTTTAATTATTTAATATATATTTATTATTTTGTTAGTATTGTAATATGTAAAAACATAAGATAAATTATAGTATGTAAAAATAATTTTTATATACAATGTTTATTCCACGCAAAGCGCGGATATTAACCTAGTAGTATAGTATAGTAATAGAGAGATAAATTAGGTATATAATTCTAAGTATCAAAAAAAAACTTTCAATATGGAAAAAGTTGTATAATGTAAAACAATGAGATGTGCGTGCTATATATAAATGATTCCCACGCAAAGCCCCTTCCAAATCAAAAGAATCAACTTTTTTTTTTGTACTTGTTGGTTACTAAAAATGGCTACGACAAACCTCATAGCCACAAGCAACGCCGTCAGATTCTTCTCCTCCTTCTCCGGCAAACCAAACTACTTCTTGTCTCGTCGTTTGTTACCGACGACTCATAGAGGTAGAGTCCTCTAATGGCTCCTTTGTACGAAGTATACTATATAATGATATCAATAGAATGAGACCAATCATTGATTGGATTAAACCTAATCAAACATGGTATCAGAGCTTGTGCTCTAATAGCCGCCTCCTAAACCTCTCATTATTATTTCTGCTCTCTTTACTGTTCATCATCTTCTTCCTCAGTTTCTAAATCTCTCTCTCCTCTGGTTCTAAACATCTCTTCCCTCTCTCACTTCTCAAACTCTACGTTTCTTCTTCCTGTGTTTTTTTTTCTTTTCACAAGTTACAAACGTAACGATGGTGGCACAACCAACTCAAATCTCCGACCGTACCTTGAGTCTCACCCAAATTAAGAATCATATTCCAATCATTTTGGACATGAACCAGATGAACTATGATCTTTGGCGTGAACTCTTCGAGACACACTGTCATAGCTTCACCGTTCTTGGCCATCTCGATGGCA
>NC_027751.1:28739090-28739912 GCF_000695525.1 Brassica oleracea var. oleracea
GAGAAGCCGAGCACGAATTGGCCTTTTTGATCGAAGAGGGGTGCTCCCAATAGGCGATGAGGCCATCCCACACATCCGTCGTGAGCTCAGTGGGCTTTCCTTCATACCCCTAGATCTCCCACTTGTCCTTCCAATCAGAGACTGTGTTGTAGAGGCGTATCTTTGTCTTTGCAACGAATTCCGCCTTCACTCTCTTGGTGATTCCCAAAGACCAATGCCACTTTTGCTGAAACATAAAATTTTTGAAAATATTACAATTAATAATAAATATTAAAAATATATATGTATATATATTTAAAAGTGAAAATTTAATTAAATTTAAAAATCTTACCGCAAAACATTTAAACCACGTGATATTAACGTGGTTTGGTGTCTTGCTCCAGTTCGGGTATGCCCCGTCGTAGTAACTCTTAATCGTCGCCGAAACGCTCCGGCTAACACGGTTGTTAGCCCCAAACCTGAAAAAAATAATTTAACCGTTAGAAAATAAAAATTAATTAAATTTGAAAATTAAATTTTAATGTAATAAAAATTAATAACTTACCAATAAGTTCCTCGGGGTCTATCGGGGTCTAGAACATCCAAACCCTCCCGTCCAGGCTGGGCAAGCAAATCCTCCACCGTATATCTCGCGAAGGTAGCATATGAAGGCACACGCAAATCCGGATGAACTGCACCTTCTGGGACAGGCTCAGGTGCAGGCGCCGGAGGAGGAGGTGGAGGCATCTGCGGTGGAAGAGGAGGACTAAAAAAAACTCTCTGAGAAGTCTGAGAGTTTGGAACTGCATCGGAAGACGATGGACCGGAAGAAGATGTACTGGA
>NC_027751.1:28742338-28752293 GCF_000695525.1 Brassica oleracea var. oleracea
ATTGTAGAGGTGATGATTCTAAGTTTTTTCCGTTTGTGTGTTGTGAGGAAGAGAGTTGTGGGAAATGACATATATATAGAGAAATTTTCGAGTTGGGTAGTTGAAATATAACAACGATTTTACAAGGAATATTTTACATGGATTTTACATGGTTTTAACATAATATTTACAACGACTTTACGAAGAAATTAGGTAAGTTAAAGCACATTGAATACACGTTTTTACCTAAATATAACGGTAACATGTTTCGTTTTAATGTCGATGTAATGATTACGACGTATTTCTCATTCCACGTACATTCGTCGTAAACTTACATGGAGTTTACGACGAAAACTATTCGTCGTAAATTTACATGGCGTTTACGACGAAAGTTGGATTTCTCGTAACTGCGTTGTAAACACCATGTAAATTTACGACGAAATATTTTCGTCGTAAATGTTCGTTGTTATGGGCACGTTTTCTTGTAGTGGTATAGTTATGTGCCTCTAACGGCTCCTTTGTACAAAGTATACTATATAATGATATCAATAGAATGAGACCAATCATCGATTGGATTAAACCTAATCAAACAGTATCGCGAGATGTCGTTGAAAGCTGTGAAGCCGGTTGTTATGCCTGAGACCAGTGATGGCATTGGAATCGTCCGTTTCTTGAGAGGGAAGAGCTATTTTGTTACAGGTGCAACAGGGTTTCTAGGCAAAGGTCACAAAGGGTTCTAAACCTAAAACAGAGACTTAAAAAAAAAAAAAAAAAAGCAGAGACTTTTCTTCTTGTCCAAGTGAACTGATTTTTTTTTTACTTGGAACATTATTTGATGCACCAAAAAAAACATTATTTGATGCAGTGTTGATTTAGAAACTATTAAGGGCAAGTCCTGAGATTGGGAAGATTTTTATTCTGTTGAAATCCAAAGATGAAGAATCAGCCAACAAAAGACTCTATGATGAGGTTTCTTGGTTAAACATTTACATTCTCAACTCTCTAGTTTCCTTTGTTCGTTTTTTATATATTTTGTATCGCTTGTGTTTCAAAAAAAAATATAAATAAAAAAATATATTTATATATATATATATATTATATTTTTTTATCGCTTTAGATCATCAGCTCGGATCTGTTCAAGCTTCAGAAGCAAATGCACGGGAGCTCTTATGAAGCTTTCATGAAGAGCAAGTTGATTCCAGTAATTGGAGACATTGGAGAGGAGAATCTGGGGATAGATGTCGAAACAGCAGACAAGATTAGTGACGAGATTGATGTCAAAATAAACAGTGCTGGACGTACAACTTTGACGACAGGTGTTTCTTCTTGCTCAACTAGATTTTTAATGCTTACACTAACAACCAAACTGAAACAGATACGACGCTGCCCTAAGTGTCAATGCTCTTGGCCCTGATAGGCTCTTAAGCTTCGCAAAGGAATGCAAGAAACTGAAACTTTTCCTCCACGTTTCAACTGGTATTGAGCTAGAATATGTTTGGTTAAAAAGAAGTTTAGGAAACTGATGTCATGTTTTGTTATCTAGCTTTTGTGACTGGTAAAGAGGGAACAGTACTAGAGACTCCTCTCTGCATAGGAAAAAACATAACTTCTGAGTTAAAAATCGAAAACGAGGTGAAACTAGCTTCAGAAGCTGCAAGAAAGTTCCATGGCGCTTGTGGTCGAGTGGCGCGAGGCGAGTTCGTGGTCCTAAGGGCCGCGGGTTCGATCCTCCCTCTCAGATATGCCCAAGTGTTTGGCCAAACGAGGTGAAACTAGCTTCAGAAGCTGCAAGAAAGTTCCATGGCAGTGAAAAATCCAAGAAACTGAAAGAACTTGGTTTTGAAAGGTGAAAATCAAAAGAGAGAATTACTTTATGTATCTACTTAATAGCTGGTCCTGAAATTTTGGATACTATAAACATTTTAATTTAGTGTTAACTCTTTAAAATTTGATTTAGAGGATCAAAGCGTATGTTTCATCTGAAAATTTCGGTGTGATATTATGATGAGAAATCAGAGCTCAAAGCTATGGATGGGAAAAGGCTTACACATTCACAAAAGCCATGGGTGAGTCTTTACTTCACAGCAATCGAGGAGACTTGCCTGTAGTGATCATAAGGCCTAGTGTTATAGAAAGCCCCTACAAGGAGCCTTTCCCTGGCTGGCTCCAAGGAATAATTAAGGTTAATGATTTTCTGACTTAGTAAATTAGCCTTTTGTTTTAATTGACATATTTATTTGGATTTTGTATTAAACAAAATAAAAATAGGATGACTGCTCCATTAATATTGGGAAATGGAAAAGACCAGATTCCTGACTTGTTTGGAGATTATCAATCTTCTTGTGATGTTATACCTGTTGATATGGTTGCTAATGCAATAATAGCAGTCATGGCGAAACATGGTTGTGGTAATGTACCAGAGGTCAAAGTTTACAATGTTACTTCAACATCTCATGCGCATCCCCTGCGAATGGGCGAGATTATGGACTTCTCTTATCAACATCTGTGTGACTCTCCACTGACTGAGACCACAACAAAAGTATTTGAGCTTATGAAATTCCACAGTTCCTTAGAGGAGTTCACCTCTTCTGTTTCCAAAGCAATAAGGAAACAAGAAAGAGCGATGAAGAATGGAGAAGAAGAAACAGAGTCACATGCCACGTTGAGCATGAAGGGGAAGAGGAAGCTAAAGTATTTTGTGTCCTTAGCAAAAACATATCAGCCTTACATGTTCTTTCAAGGTCGGTAAATAATATTTCACGGGCCTGGTTGATTTATAAGCTTCATATTACTGACTTATAGTAAGTATATATATACCAGGTTTGACGAGTCCAATACAAGGAGTCTAATACATGAGTTGTCAATGGAAGAGAGACAGATGTTTGACTTTGATGGCAGTTGCATTGATTGGGAGCATTACTTTATCAACATTCATCTTCCAAGTCTCAAAAGGGAACTCTTTCGTCAAAGATCCAGTTAAAGAAAGTGATTTAAGAGACAAATTGATGCATCGCATCCTTATCCAGTTATGTTTTGGTGTTTTGATGTGCTCTCCAATTTAAATTGGTTTTGTATTTTCCTTTTGTTCTAGAAAGTGTTGTTTCCTTTTAAAAAAAAGTTTATTTATAGCTTTAAAAAAATTTATAAACTGTACAAGGAACGCGAGTCTTTGTTTTACATTCAATATTGTTTTTGAAAAAACTTAACTTGAAAAGAGAACTCAAATCTTTCATATATACAATAACGCGATAAAAGTGTTGAAAAAGAAAATAAAATGATGTGGGTTAAACTGAGTTGAATTCTTTCAATATGTTAAATGAAAACAAAGAATGAAACCACCAAGACCACATGACATGTTCCTTTTTCTTACTGTAATTTTTAGTATTTTTAATTCCTTCTAGTTATTTAAAACCGTTTTTATAACAGGTTACTTTATTTATATTCTTTATACAGCAAATTCCTCATTTTTATATTATACAAATATAAACTTGTTTTTTATTTGAATATACATAATAAAAATCAAATAAAATAATAGATTAATATACTGAATTTTATTTTGTAAAACCATTGTATGATATAAAATAAAATATTTATTGAACTACGAAGTGGAAGAAAGATAGGATGATTTGGATTAAAAAGAAGAAGAAGAAATTAGATGTTGAAAACAAAATATTATTGTACATAATCTATAAGAGCTTGTCTGCGGCTGTTCCTTGTGGTTCGTTGAAGTGATCTTCAGAGCAATCTAGTGAGGTGCAACATGCGTTTGCTGTCTGTTGGACATGTACTTTGTACCTTCATATAAGATAATGGGCTCAACTCATTTAAAAGGGGTGTCATTAGGAAACCCTAGACCTCTTCTTTCTATGAATAAGGAGTCAACCTTATTTGAGACAACGGAGAACTCTCTTTTGGTCTCTCCTTTATCTTTCTCTACTTCTAGAGAGAGAAACACTTCAACACATGCTTTCATCTAGACACTTGTGATCCTTTGTTGTAGAACTACGATTGGCTTGATCCCCTTTCGGGGTACGTAGGCAACCTTTCGCCGGGTCCAACTATAATCATTAAACACTTTTTTTTATTCTCTTCGAGCCGGCTCCATCAAGTTCAAGCTCAGCATGAAGACTTCTCCTAACCCCACCGACGAGTCCTCGTCTCTTTCATTAACTAGTTTGTTGACAGTTCTCAGATCAAACAGTTGGCGTCCACTGTGGGGCATGGGGAAGTATCTTCGAAAAAGATTAAACTGGAGTCCGTTCTGTCGTCGTTTGATCGTTTTGTCGTCACTCGACCGTTCTGTCGTCACTCGGCGCAGATCGTTCTCTCGCAGTCGCTCGACTCGATCTCTCAGTATCACTCGACGCAGATCGTTCTCGCGCAGTCGCTTGGCTCGATCTCTCGCGGTCACTCGCTCGCTCTCCTCACTCGGCGCAGATCGTTCTCTCGTCACTCAACCGTTCTGTCGTCACTCGACCGTTCTGTCGTCACTCGACCGTTCTGTCATCAATCGATCGTTTTATCGTCACTCGACCGTTCTATCGTCACTCGGCGCAGATCGTTCTCTCGTGGTCGCTCGACTCGATCTCTCGCGGTCACTCGGTGCAGATCGTTCTCGTGCAGTCGCTTGGCTCGATCTCTCGCAGTCACTCGCTCGCTCTCCTCACTCGGCGCAGATCGTTCTCTCCCAGTTACTCGGATCGATCTATCTTGCAGTTATTCGGCACAGATCGTTCTCTCGCAGTCGCTCGGATCTCTCTCTCTCGCAGTCACTCGACTCGCTCTCTTGCGGTCACTCGACTAGCTCGTTGCGGTTACTCGTCATGGATAGCTCTCTCACAGTTACTCGGCTTGGATCGCTCTGTCGCAGTCACTCGCCTCGCTCTCTTGCGGTCACTCGACTCGCTCTTTGCGGTTACTCGTTATGGATAGCTCTCTCACAGTTACGGCTTGGATCGCTCTATCACAGTCACTCGGATCGATCTCTAGCGATCACTCGACTCGCTTTCTTGCGGTCACTCGACTCGCTCTTTGCGGTTACTCGTCATGGATAGCTCTCTCGCAGTTACTCGGTGCAGATGGCGGTCACTCGACTTGCTCTCTTACGGTCACTCGACACGCTCTTTGCGGTTACTCGTCATGGATATCTCTCTCACAGATACTCGGCTTGGATCGCTCTCTCGCAGTCACTCGGATCGATCTCTCGCGGTCACTCGACTCGCTCTCTTGCGGTCACCCGACTCGCTCTTTGCGGTTACTCGTCATGGATATCTCTCTCACAGATACTCGGCTTTGATCTCTCTCTCGCAGTCCCTCGGATCGATCTCTCGCAGTCACTCGGATTGCTCGCAAGTCTCGAGCATGACGTGATACCGCGAAGACATGTCCACCCGTGACGATTTGATTGTGATGGTTCGCTCATGACGGTACGTTCATGATGATGTCTATGGCGACTTGTCTTTGGCAGTTTGTCGATTGACACTTCATCCATGGCAACTTGCTCCGATGGTTCAGAACACTCTCCTCACAGATCGTTCGCGCAACCATCCCGGAGTAAGAAGTCTGATCGGAATCAGAAGTATGTCGATGACAGCTCGCCCGAGACGGTCTGTCTATGACACTTCATCTATGGCAACCTAACCATAACGGCCCATTCATGATAATCATCTGCGACATGGGTAAAGCACTGAGTCCATTTTCTTATAAACCTTGTGGTCGTGAATTCGAGTCCCACGGTGGGCGCCCTAGGCGCAGATCGTTCTGTCGTCACTCGACCGTTCTTTCGTCACTCGACCGTTCTGTCATCACTCGATCGTTTTGTCGTCCCTCGACCGTTCTGTCGTAACTCGGCGCAGATCATTCTCTCGCAGTCACTCGACTCAATCTCTCGCGGTCACTCGGTGCATATCGTTCTCGTGCAGTCGCTTGGCTCGATCTCTCACGGTCACTCGCTCGATCTCCTCACTCGGCGCAGATCGTTCTTTCGTCACTCGACCGTTCTATCGTCACTTGACCGTTCTGTCGTCACTAGACCGTTCTGTCATCACTCGATCGTTGTGTCGTCACTCGACCGTTCTGTCGTCACTCGGCGCAGATCTTTCTCTCGCGGTCGCTCGACTCGATCTCTCGCGGTCACTCGGTGCAGATCATTCCCGTACAGTCGCTTGGCTCGATCTCTCGCGGTCACTCGCTCGCTCTCCTCACTCGGTGCAGATCGTTCGGTCGTCACTCGACCGTTCTGTCGTCACTCGACCGTTCTGTCATCACTCGATCATTTTGTCGTCACTCGACCGTTCTGTCGTCACTCGGTGCAGATCGTTCTCTCGCGGTCACTCGGTGCAGATCGTTCTCGCGCAGTCGCTTGGCTCGATCTCTCGCGGTCACTCGCTCGATCTCCTCACTCGGCGCATGTCGTTCTCTTGCAGTCGCTCTATTCGATCTCTCGCAGTCGCTCGACACGATCTCTCGCAGTCGCTTGGCTCGATCTCTCGCAGTCAATCGCTCGCTCTCCTCACTCGGCGCAGATCGTTCTCTCGCAGTTACTCGGATCGATCTATCTTGCAGTTATTCGGCACAGATCGTTCTCTCGCAGTCGCTCGGATCTCTCTCACGGTCACTCGACTCGCTCTGTCGCGGTCACTCGTTTCGCTCTCTTGCGGTCACTCGACTCGCTCTTTGCGGTTACTCGTCATGGATAGCTCTCTCGCAGTTACTCGGCTTGGATCGCTCTATCGCAGTCACTCGGATCGTTCTCTCGGGCCAACTGTTTGATCTGAGAACTGTCAACAAACTAGTGAATGAAAGAGACGAGGACTCGTCGGTGGGGTTAGGAGAAGTCTTCATGCTGAGCTTGAACTTGATGGAGCCAACTCGAAGAGAATAAAAAAAAGTGTTTAATGATTATAGTTGGACCCGACGAAGGGTTGCCTATGTACCCCGAAAGGGGATCAAGCCAATCTTAGTTCTACTACAAAGGATCACAAGTGCCTAGATGAAAGCATGTGTTGAAGTGTTTCTCTCTCTAGAAGTAGAGAGAGATGGAGGAAAAACCAAAAGAGAGTCCTCCAGCGTCTCAAAGGAGGTTGACTCCTTATTTATAGAAAAAAGAGGTTTAGGATTTCCTATTGACACCCCTTTTAAATGGGCTGAGCCCATTATCTTATAAACCTTATGGGGACAAAGTCCATGTCCAACACTTCCCAAATAAAGTATGACCGGTTGATGTGCGCTTATCCTCTTCTTCCTCCTTCGGTGGTTCCACTTTCTAGTGTAATTTATTTTGTTTGATCTAGACTAGTTTTCTGTATGTTCTTAAAACTCTGTTGGCAATGTTTATGTTTGTCTCAGGAAATTCTGTAAATCAGCCGGCTAATGCTTCCGGAAGAAAGTTGTTTCCTGCCGGCTTAGCTTCTAAGAGTCATCATGACTCGTTAGCCTTGTATCCCACCTTGTGTACTACTTTGGTTAGAAATCAATGAATCCTTTAGTGAAAAAAATAAAATCTATAAGAGCTTGGTGTTGCACAGTATTATCTCACCCTTTGTCCTCTTCGATTCCTAACCATCTCCAACATATCCGAAGTATTGTGAGAGTTCCTCGAAGATCTCTTAATCCAATTTGTTACATAGCTTCTAGTACTCCATCACAGACTTCTTTACTTGTGTTTCATAAAGTGTGTCACCTATCTTTATGAATTTTGAAGTTAATCAATCAACGTTTGACTCTCGGATATGAATCACCTAAAATCCATTCGAACCAAAAAGTGAAGTTACATTTCAAGTTCCAGACCACAAATTATATTTTTCCTTAATACAATAATTAGGCATACGGTTAACGAGACCAAAATGTTCGGTTAACGGTTCTGTTTGGTTAGGAGATTCGGTTCTATTCGGAAAGTTTTAAAAAATTGGGTTTTGGGTCAGTTTCGTAACTAGTTATTTCAGTTTTCAAAAAAAAAATGTTTTTTACCAAACTATACTAATTTTAACCAAAATTCCGAACTAATCTAACTGAATTATCCAAAATTTGAACCAAAATAACCGAATTAACCAATTTTTTTTAAACTAATTTAAACCAAAATTTAACCTAACTTATAAACCTTACCGAAGTTTGGTAGAAATTTTTGAAACTGAATTAACCGAAAACCAAACCAAACTGAACTTTTTTGTTCAATTCAGCGAGATATAGACCGACCCAAACTAACCGGCCCAAAAGAACCCAAACTAACCGAACCCGCATACTTAACAATTATCATGATTAATTTAGGGAATAAAACCCCCAACACTATCATAATATTCCATCTATGTCCAGTTCTATACTTTATCTTCTACTATGATAGGCCCGGGCTACGTCCGAGATTTTTGTTTAAAATTTAATTTTGATTATATATTTAGTATGTTAATTTTAATATATTTAAATATTATAATCTATTATAAATATATAAGTAGTTAAGCAATTATAAAATTATTTTAAATTATTCATTGTTTCTTTTTAAAAATTTCAAAATTGTTAGTATCCATTTTTTTTATTGGAAATTATATAAGTTGATGAGAGGAATGAACAAATATCATTTTTTGTGTGTTTTGCTGAACTTTTGTTTTTAAATTGAAGGTTTGGCTATATTATGCATGAAGCATTATTTCGGTGACTGTTTTTCTTTTTATAACTACGCGGTAGATATGAATTTCTTGTTATTCTGATTTGTATAATTATTTTTATATTTTGTTATTTGTGTGTTAAAACTGTGAATGGAATTGATATATTTTGTGTTTAAAATATGCTTGACGTGGATGCTTTGATTGGAAAAGAGATTATATGTGGTATGATTTATTTTTGCCTGCTCATGATGGTTATGTGTATATTAAAGAGTTGGTTTGGAATGTTTTTTTGTTGTTACTTGTATAGTTACCATTTCATCATTCATTATATTTACCTCTCATTTTTAATTATTTTTATCAGTTTAAAAGTTACTTATTCAAATATTTTATTTATCTCTAAAAATATATAGATTTCTTATTATATTACATGTTTTGAATTATAAAAACAAACATATAATTATAAAATTTAATATGTAATTTTACAATAAATTATTATTATATTATATTCTATCTATAAATATATAATAGAATTGTAATTGTACAATTTCTCTCTCTCTGTCTGACATGTAATATTACAATAGTATTGTGTTCTATTATATTTACCAAGAATGAAATAGAAATTGTAATTTTACAATCTCTCTATCTCTCTTTCTCTATGTCTCTCTCTACCTCTCATTGCAATAAAAAAATATTGTCAAAGATTGTGACAAATTATCACATTATTTTTCTACCTGTTATGAACCAGATTTTGGATGTCTCATAATCAAGAGATTATGATTTGTAATCTTTCCATTTATCTATGACGGTGTAATCTCCTATATAAAGAACCTCTATGTTATGAATAAAGATAAACTTTTCCATTACTTTTATAGCACGTTATCAACACGAAACTCTAAATCCCTAAGCTAATACCCAAATCGAAAAACCCTAAAACCCTAACCCCAGTCGGCGATCCGACAAACCCTAAACCCCGATCGCGTCTCTTGTTCCCGCATCTGTTCCAGCTCGCGTCCCCGATCAGCTTCAGCCCAAGGCATTCCTGATGCTAGCTCAGACGTTCGCGACCCGAGAGCAGCTCCAGCACGCGACTTCTTCCTCGTTCGCGACAGCATCATACAGCTCGCGTTCGACGATCAAGGCGTTCCCGATCAAGCAACAAAGGACGTCCGCGGCCGATAGAAGCGACTCGATCCATTCCAGCTTGCATCCCGTTCGTGTCCAGCTCGCGGCTCAACTCCTTTGGTGGTCCGATTCAACAATCATCTAAGGTTAAAAGGTAATTCAAAACCTAAGAATCCATAATCTAACATGGATTGATTGATAAAGAATGAAACCCTAAAACCCTAATTTTTATGAATCAAAACCATAGGGTAATAGAT
>NC_027751.1:28753530-28763449 GCF_000695525.1 Brassica oleracea var. oleracea
TGTGATACATACGCAAATAGCTGATTGATAGACCATAACTTATGAGGTCAAAACTCCATTTCACAGCTTGGGCCACACGAAATTTACATGCACCTACGTTAATACGCATCAGGCCATTTAGTGAGCATAGATATCCCCTATCACAATTATTAACGGGTCAACAGGCAGACATACCCCATCATAAGACATTTGGATGTGTTGTCTATGTACTAGTTGCTCCACCACAGAGAACTAAGATGGGACCTCAAAAGGAGGATGGGGATATATGTTGGATATGATTCTCCCACGATAATAAAGTATTTTGCGCCAACTATGGGTGATTATATTTGAGGCCAGGTACACGGATTATTTTAGGACCAGGAGGAGAAAAAAATAATAAAGCTGGTAAAAGAATGGTAAAAGAAATAGAATGGAATCAACCATCAATGTCTTGGCAAGATCCTCGGACTAAAGAATGTGAAATAGACGTCCAAAGATTATACATTTACAAAGCTAGCTAATCAAATGCCAGACACATTTACTGACCCAAAAAAGAATGACTAAGTCATATATATCGAGGTTACTAAGGAAACCATACCAGATATGGAGATAAGGCCGGCCGACTCTTTGGTATAGGTACCAAACAATGTAGCTTGGGACGCCAAGATGCAAAATATTAAAGGTCCTGATAATAATGAATCTCAATCGATTATATCATGTCTGGAACATAATGGAACCAATAAGGAATGTCGACATAAGATAATTTATTTGCATACAAGGTAGCACTTGAATTTATGAATATAAACGAGGATCATGAACCCACGTCAATGTAAGAGTGCGCACTCATAGAATAGATTGGATTGAATGGAAACGTGGGGTTAAATAGTTTAAGGAAGAAATGCGTATTTGGTCATATGATTAAGACACCATATGATGTTAAAACAAGTGGATATAAATGGGTCTTGTGAGGAATAAAAATAGTGAGATATAAAGCTGATGTTGCACAAGGATTCTCACAAAGACCAGTAATAGATTATGAGGAGACATACTCACATGTGGTGGATGCAACTACTTTTAGATTTTTCATAAGTCTGGCAAATAAGAGAGAAAATTAGATCTTGCAGCAAATTGATGTAGTGACTGCATATTTATATAGTCCACTGGATAATGAAAGTACTAGAGGGTATTGAGCTGAAAGTACAGCAAGTTCTCGAGAACAATATTGATAATCATCAAAGTATATGATCTGAATATCCTAGGAACCTCTGGATACAATTTTCCAAACAGTTGAATATCTCAAGAAAGAGTTTGAGATGAAAGATCTTGGAAAACAAAGTTTTGTTTGGGATTACAGCTTGAGTACATTAACAATGAAATCCTTGTGCATCAAATAGTATATACAGAAAATGGTACTCAAGAGATTTAATATGGACCAGTCTCACCCATTATCTAGTACATGGGCGTGAGATCGTTTGTTTTGGATACTGATCCATTCAGTCCAAAGGACTAGTCTCACCCATTATCTAGTACATGGGCAAGAGATCACTTGTTTTGGACACTGATCCATTTAGTCCAAAGGTGGACGATAAAGAAGTCTATTTAGTCCTGAGATGGACGATGCAGAAGTCTTGTTTAGACACTGATCTGATTGGTCCATAAGAATGACGATGAAGAAGTCTTTGATTTTGATTTATTTTATACTAACCAGCCCAAAGAGGGGTTATTTGGTTTTGTTGATTTGTTTTCAGACAGGTTATGTTTTACACATGGTGGTACACGCATATCACAGCAACATCATCCAAGATTTCGTGTGTGTGTATTTGAGGTCGATGACTCAATATGTTCGATCAGATTGTGGCATGGCCGGTGGTAAAGAATAACCAACTATCATGTTCGAGGACGAAACATATTCTGCCCAAGATCTTCATCACCTACAGATTGCAGAAAATTTGAGAGGTCCAAAGGACCTTCAGTAATGTCCAAATCAGAGGAAGTAATGTGCGTTGTACTCTTTTTCCTTCACCGTGGTTTTGTCCCAATTGGGTTTTCCTGATAAGGTTTTAATGAGGCAACATTAAAGCATGTTACAAGCTCTAAATGGTTATGGCATCCAAGGGGGAGTGTTATGAACCAGATTGTGGATGACTCATAACCAAGATATTATGATTTGTTATATTTTCATTTATCTTATGACGTGTAATCTCCTATATAAAAAATCTATATGTTATTAACAAAGATAGACTTTTTTTACTTTTATAACAGTACCAATATAATACATAGTTACTTTCTTAATTTTCTAATTCGTATGTATGTTTGAAAAATTGTTCGAATATGCTGATATATAATTGTACTAAGCACAGTTTGTAACTCTAATTATACTAATAATTAAATTTATTTTAAAAAGTTTTTCAAATGATCAAATTCTAATGAAATTATAGATTTTTTGTGTTTGTGAAAATTTAAGTTTAACAATTTTTTGTTAAATTAAAACCATACTTTTGAAACCTTACTTTATACATCTAATTTTTATTAGTTTGACCGATGATTTAGACTTGTTATTTTTCATATCAAACTGAACCATTTTATTTTATTCCGAATCATTAAATAGAGAGTATTTAGTCAAAATTGACCAAAAAAACAAAGTGCTATGTCCAAAACCCAAACTAAATGACAAAACTTTTAAAACAAACTAGCACAGAAATTTTTACATCTAAAACATATAAATCACAGGCCATGACTGCAAATTTAAAACACGATCTCGTGTTGGAGACTGGACTATTTTTCTTCTTTTTTAAGCTTTTTTGCAGGAGAAGAAGATTCCTCATATTACATTTTTCTTCGGGTGAAACTGAAAACACAACAGATACTCTTCTCACTTTTGGCTTCCCTTCATCTGCCATATTCATCTCTTTTTTTCAGATCGGACATGTTTGATCAATACTCAATCGACTTTTTCATTATAAATATATATACATGGCATGACCGGAGTGCGTATGTAGATATCATATTAGATACAATAGTTGAAGATCAACAAGACTTCGTCTAAAGAAACAAAAACAGCAAGTATATGATAAGAGAAAAAGATCATACTCAATGGGTCGCAGTATTTGAAAGAAAAAAAAATTGAGTGTGGAAAGGTTAGCATAAGTGGGAGATCAGAGAAACTATATAAACTATAATCTAGAAAGCTACAATAATCAATCGGTATGAAAGACTAAAAGATAAACCTGTTGGTTCCAATAATGTACCTCAAATCTTGTTTCTTTTGATCTCAACTTCTCTTCGTGGTCATAAAGGTTGTTGTAGTACAGGTAGTTGCGAAGCAATCAAGTCAGAAGTGTTTCCTGCATTCACAAAATGACACATTGAATAACCAAAACAAAATCTGAATCAAGAGTTTCTAGTGTGTATAACATTTGTAACGAAACGTACTTGACCCAACTCATCATGACGAAGTGTTGCAGAATGGTGAAAGGGCAGATTGAGTACTGCAAATAGAAGTAAAATCGATCAGTTAATCAACTGCTGAGTCAATATAATATACTGAAAACAAATCGTCAGTGAATTACTCACCCAAAAATCTCAGCAAGATCACCAGTCATCTCATAACTCACTGAATATTAAAAATACAATCTTGAAGCGATCACATCAAGGGGTTCGCTTGTTTGAGCTGTTAAGGCGAGCAATGCAAGCTGAAACGCAAGCTTTGGACTAAAGGAGAGAAAGCAAAACACTTTGGAACTAATACGACATGAAGATTAATAAACAAAGTATGTCAACGAAACGAACTAACATCGTCGTACTTTTTTCTCATCAATCAGAAAAAGAATGACAAAGAAATAGCAGTAGATCTCCATCTCAGCAGGTATGTGCTTGGAACGGCTACAGCTAAGAGAATAGATGATGATGATGCTGACGGAATGAAGGCTTACCTTTTTATAGCTGGAGTTCCACCGACTTGAAGAGAGGCAAAATGCATTGAATGAGTAATAATAGTTGGAGTGGGGCTAAGGAGTTGAGAAGGTCTTCAATGGCGTTGAATCAATGAATCATGGGTCTAACAGATCAGAGAACAAAGAACACGACGAACCTTTAGAATTCAAAAGGTTATTGTTTCTTAATGGGGCTAACTTTTTTGTTTTTGTTATCAGCCCAAATAAGATATCCAGCCCAACTGTAAACCGTAGAATCACAGTTTGTTCAATCACGTAACTCACTCGCAAGTCCATGTAATTTAATTTGTTAAACCCATAAATAAAAGTCTAACGTAGAGGAGTAAAAAAGAGGACACATGTCAGTCTGTGGTCATCCGAACTGATGAAGTGGTTCCCTAAGCTCTTCTTTGTATTAATAGATTGAGATTTATTATCCGAGATTTGGATTCGATCCGAGATCCGCTCCGAAAATAGGATATCTAGGGTGTCCGGATCCAAATCCGGATAGTAAAATTTTGGATCTGTCCAAACCGAATCCGGATCCGGATATCTTAATTTTTAGATCCGGATATCCGGATCCAGATCCGTATTTTTAAAATATATTAAATTTTTAAATTTCATTAATATTTATACATGAATTAATCTTATAATATTTTATTTTATTTTTTACAATATTATAAACATATATTAATATATTTATAAATCTTGTACAAATATTTAATTTATGTATTATATGAAAAAATTAGTATTTTTTAAAAAAAATTTATTTTTAATTATTTTTACGGATCTGGATTCGGATATCCGCGGGTAATAGAATATCAAGACGGATATCCGGAAACCACGAATCTGGATATCAAATCTACGGATCCGACGAAACCGGATTCAGATTCGGGTACCCTAAATTTCCCAGATATCAGGATCCGTCTCAGACCTAATTGTATCTCAATTCTATCATCTATGAGGATTTCATGACTAGATATTAATAAAGGTCTAGTTGAAGTTAAAAATCCAAACCAAAAACCCCAACATAATAAGATTTGGGCTTAGGTCTTTCAATAAAAAATATGATGATTGTATACGAATAATTTACTAATTTGGTAATTTGATTATTTTTTTCATACTAATTAATGAATTAAAGCATAATTAGAACACTTAATTACCAAATATATTCACAGTTAATTTTGGAAAATACAAATATTACACATTTTTATTTTTCAATTCTAAGTTAATGTTTAAAAATTTGTATTTATAGTTATGTTATTAGCTTACAATTTTCAATAATGGTGATACATATAAGTTATTGTTATATTTAAAATATCTTACCAAAATTAAAATGTAAAACTTCATAAATGCAATTTGACATGTAATAAAACAAATTAAACATGTATCTTTTTCACTAAGTCATCCTTTTCTAATGAAAATGAATGCGATGGTAACACATAAGAAAAATTCAAAAAAATCACTTCTCAAATAATGTTTAGAGTTTGGAGTAAAAATGTTACAATCATACTCTATTTTTTACTATATAATAGAGTAAAGATGAATTTACTAAGTAAATCAAGTAATTTTGTTTTGTTTTTATATATCACTTTATTTTCTTACTCTAAAATAAAGTATTAGAGTAAAAACCAAATCTATTATAGACTTGTTCTATCGATTAGAGATGGTGTAATAGCAAAGAGACTGATGTCATTTACTAAAATATCAAATAGATCTGAACCAATAGTTTTTCATGTCCATAACAAAAAAAACTAAATCAAGCGCTCGTAACTTGGTGGTAACTTGGTGGTAAAGGAGGTACAGATGTACTGTCCGCCACCCGGGTTCAAGTCTTGGCCACAACAGATTTAACATCCCTTCCGTTGGGGTGCTGGACCCCTTTCGGAGAGATAGTTGAGAATGTGGCTGTCCAGATATTGATGAGCAGTGCACGTCACTCTGGCGCGAGAATCACGCATGATAATATATAATTTCAATATACCAAATCTTCATAACGAACTGCTACTAAACTATTCTTTAATTGGATTCGCGATCGAATAAAATAAGTTCGGTAGACCATGTGATTTCGTCAGAGTTTTGACCCGTAAAATAAGCGAAAATGCAAGAAATGGAAGTTACCTCAACGGGTGTATGTAGGCAAGAGCTTCGATAAGAATAACCAAGCGTTCCTAGCTTGGTGGTAAAGGAGGTACAGCTGTACTGCCCGCTATCCGGGTTCGAGCCTTGGCCACAACGGATTTAACATCCCTTCTGTTGGGGCGCTGGACCTCTTTCGAGAGATAGTTGGGAATGTGGCTGACCAAATACCAGAGTTATCAAAAAAAAAAAAAAAAGAGCTTCAAGAACAATAGGCGCCAAATCCGGAAAGCAAACGGCTACGGTCTTGGAATCCTTTAACGCGTTTTGAAACATGGTGTTGGATCCCACTAGAAGCGTGTCACTGAGCGTGAGGTGAGTCCAGAACAATAGGTGCGCGATGAAAGAATGTGAGGATAAATAAATTTAGACGAAGAACATTGAAGAAGAGAGAGAGAGAAAGTAGATCTGGAAGAAACTATATTCCCTTAATTTAAATTGTGGATCTGAATACAAGTTTTTTAAAGGCAAGCTGCCTCATTACACAATACAATAAAATATTTATTGTTTAAAATATCTTCAACGGTCTCCTTCTCTTTTCTTCTTCTTCTTTGCTTCTCAAGTCTGGTCTTCTGATTCTAAACTCAAGTCTGGTGATCCTTATAAAGCCTTATAAAACCTTATAAAACCTTATAAGTATTTTCAAGTTTGGCAGCTTAATTCTCAAGTCTAGCAGCTTAATTATGCTTCATGTCAACACTCTTCCTCAAGCTTGACCATGTGGAACAAGACAAGCTTGGAAGCCATGAAGTATTTCCTCATTAAAACTTCAACTAGGTAAAATCCTTTGGGAGAAAACTCAAGTCAAGGAAAAAGAGTATAACACTTCATGAAGGAGAGATCATTGACATGATAGGTCTATGAGTCCCAATTTTGGCTGAATGAACTCACATACCTTAGTGCTTGCTGCCTTGGTGAAGATATCAGCTAGCTGATCTTCACTCCTTGTGTAGCACGGCAATATGATCTTATGCTCCACGGCTTGTCTCACTTTGTGGCAATCTACCTCTATATGTTTGGTCTTTTCATGGAAGACTGAGTTGCTAGTACCTCTATATGTTTGGTCTTTTCATGGAAGACTGAGTTGCTAGTACCTCTATATGTTTGGTCTTTTCATGGAAGACTGAGTTGCTAGTACCTCTATATGTTTGGTCTTTTCATGGAAGACTGAGTTGCTAGTACCTCTATATGTTTGGTCTTTTCATGGAAGACTGAGTTGCTAGTACCTCTATATGTTTGGTCTTTTCATGGAAGACTGAGTTGCTAGTACCTCTATATGTTTGGTCTTTTCATGGAAGACTGAGTTGCTAGTACCTCTATATGTTTGGTCTTTTCATGGAAGACTGAGTTGCTAGTACCTCTATATGTTTGGTCTTTTCATGGAAGACTGAGTTGCTAGTACCTCTATATGTTTGGTCTTTTCATGGAAGACTGAGTTGCTAGCAATGTGTATAGCAGCCTGGTTATCACAATGCATCGTGATTGGCGTTGTAACTTCAATTCCCAAGTCCTTAAGAAGTCCCTTGATCCAAATCAACTCGCTTGTGAGCTTCCTCATAGCTCTTATATTCTGCCTCAGCACTTGAACAAGACACCACCTTCTGCTTCTTGCTCTTCCATGTTACCAAATTGCCTCCAATGAAGGTACAATATCCAGTAGTTGATCTCCTATCAACTCGATCTCCTGCCCAATCCGCATCACAGTACCCAACAATCTCAGTGCTTCTATTGCATCCCATCCATACTCCTTGGCCTGATGCCTCTCTTAGGTACCTGAGAATCCTCTCAACCATGTTGCAGTGGTGTACCTTTGGAGCTTGCATGTGTTGGCTTACTTGGTTTACTGCAAAGCATACATCTGGTCGGGTAATGGTAAGATAAATGAGTTTTCCCACCATTCTCCTATAATGCTTTACATCTTCATATGACTTGTCTTCAATCTCCCCCTCACGCATCACTTTGTATCCTTCCTCTAGAGGTGTTTTGGCAGCTCTTCCACCAAGATCTCCAGCCTCATTTAGTAAGTCAAGGGTGTATTTCCTTTGAGATAGAAACAACCCTTCCTTAGACCTACACATCTCGATCCCTATGAAGTATTTGAGTTCTCCCAAGTCCTTGATATCAAATGAAGCCTTAAGGAACGCTTTGGTCGAGATGATCCCTTCTTTGTCACTGCCTGTGATGATAATGTCATCAACATAGATGAGAATGACAATGATTCCTTGCTGGCTAGTGAGGGTGAATAGGGTATGATCAGCTTCAGACTTGACAAAACCTCTTCCATTGAGTGTGGTGCTTAGTTTGTGGTACCACGCTCTTGGTGATTGTTTCAAACCATAGATGGCTTTCTTCAGCCTCAATACATTTCCTGGTTTGGTAAGGTGTTCCATACCAGGTGGTGGTCTCATGTAGACCTCATCTTCTAACTCTCCTTGTAGAAAAGTATTCTTGACATCCATTTGCCACTGATCCCATTCTAAGTTCACAGCCAATGAGTACAATTTGTATCGTGTGAAGCTTAGCTACTGGTGCAAAGGTGTCAAGGTAATCTTCACCATAGATTTGAGTGTAGCCTCTTGCAACAAGTCTGGTTTTTTTTCTTTCTGGTTGCCCATTAGCCAAGTACTTGATAGTGAATAGTAACATGCTTGTGACAGTCTTCTTGCCTTTGGGAAGTTCACTCTCAAACCAAGTTCCATTTTGGATCATGGCACTGACTTCATCATCTACTGAGTCTCTCCATTCCTTTCTCTTCATTGCCTCCTCATAGGTCCTCGGAATATACTCTTGATCTATGTTGGTGATGAAGGCTTGATGATCTCTTGGATAGTAAGCAAGGGAGCAAGTTACTTGAGTGGGATGGGCTACTGCTTGACTGTTGAAATACTCCCAATTTGATGGACGCTTTCTCACCCTTGTGCTTCTCCTAAGCGGCTGGACCTCTCCAACAATCCTAGCTTCAACTTCATTTTGTTGATCTGATTCCTCTTGTTGTTGGCTTTCATCCTAATCATGAACCTCTTGCTCTTGATCAGTAGTTTGCGGATCCTCTTGACCCATGTGTGGTTCCTCTTGACTAGTAGACGAATCCTCTTGATTCCCCCCTTCAGGATTAGGATGAAAAGCCTCGCCTTTGTGCTTCTGGCCTCAAGTTTGTTCCTATGATCACCTGTTTGCAATACATAGCACAAGCACCCAAATACCCGTAAATGGTCAATAGATGGTTTTCTTTTGTTCAATACCTCATAAGGTGTGGCATCATCAAGGACTCTTGTTGGAGTTCGGTTGATGAGATAGCATGTTGTCATGACTGCATCACTCCAGAACCTCTTAGGCATGTCGGTATAGAACATCATGGACCTGGCCACTTCCATCAGATGTCGGTTTTTCCTCTCAGCTACACCATTTTGTTGTGGAGTGTAAGGGCAGCTGGTTTGATGACTTATTCCATGCTTGGCCAAGTGGGATTTGAAAGCTGTGCTTGTATATTCCCCTCCATTATCTGACCTGAATACTTTGATCTTAACATTGAATTGATTAGTTATGTAGCTCTAGAAGTTTATAAATGCATCTAGTACTCTATCTTAGATGGTATCATAGTCAGCCATATATATTTAGATTTTTGGTCTATGAAGGTGACAAAATATCTATGATTTTCCCTAGAAGTGCATGGTGCAGTCCAGACATCAGAGTGTATAAGATCAAAGCATTTCTCATAGATAGTAGATGCTTGGAAAACACAGTCTTGCAATGTTTGCCAAGAATACATGCTTCACAGCCATCATTTTTGAAATAAACATTAGGCAATAACAGGTTAAGTGCTCTAGAATGGGGATGGTCTAACCTAGCATGCCACAATACATCATTTT
>NC_027751.1:28763577-28763724 GCF_000695525.1 Brassica oleracea var. oleracea
ACATCATTAGGACTAAAAATAACCTTGCAGTTAAGATCAGTGGCAACCTTCTTGACAGATAATAGATTATATGCAAAAGATCGCATATAAAATGCTTTAGTATCTTTCTCAAATAGTTTCAAGTTTCCTACACCTTTTATTGGTATG
>NC_027751.1:28763754-28780972 GCF_000695525.1 Brassica oleracea var. oleracea
CTTAACATTACTGATTAACCTAGCATCACTAATCATGTGGTGAGAATCTATAACTACTGGCTTAAAGCTATCAGATGCATTCAAGGTTGTAACAAGATTATTGGACAGTTTATAAGAGGCATTCAAAGATAAACCAAGTGTGTTACCAGAGTTCTCCTTGAGGGCTTTGATGAGAGCATCAAGGTCAGACCTCTTGATTGTCTCATCTTGGGTAGTCCTCATGATAGAACAGCCACTGAATCCCAAGGTCTTCCCTTCTCCAGCCGCAACCGAGTTCATGGGACGAGGAGTAGATGGCTCGCCCATTTCACCAGAGAAATTCCCCCTTGCATCAGAGTAAGGTGTCCTGAACTTCTGAGGCTTGAGGTGTGGGTGAAGGATCCAACATTTGTCTTTGCCGTGACCTTTTTTCTTGCAATGGTCACACACCCACACTTTCTTGTCTTCTGGCTTGTAATACCCCTTGTTAGCTATGCCCTCATGTTTGTGCTCATTTCCTTCAGTCTTGTTAGCTATGATGAGGTCTCCTTTGCCACCAAAGAGTCCCACTGAGCCTTGCTCCTTTTGAATATGAGCACAAAGATCCACAAGTGATGGAAGCTTCTCACTTCTTAGAATGTGTTTGATTAGATCACTATAACCCGGGTTGAGAGTGAACAACAAAGCAAAGACCTTGTCTTGCTCCTTTCTCTCATTAAGTACATCCGGATCAAGACTGGCCGGTCTTAGCATCTCTAACTCGGCCCACAACGATCTGAACTTCCCAAAATGCTTGGAAAATTCAGTGTCTTCTTGACTGAGAGTGTTGATAGCCCTCTTGACTTTAAACACCCTACTGATGTTAGATATATTGCCATATACCTTCTGGAGAGTATCCCACAGCTCCTTGGAAGATTCACAGAAGGAGAAAGCTTCCAAGATAGAGGTTTCAAGACTATTTTGAATAATGGAAAGGACCATGAGATCCTTCTGACTTCTCTTCCCACCTTCTTCAGCTGCAGCAACAACTTCTTTACCATCCTCTCCTAGGATGGTCTTCTTGGTGTCTTTGCCGTCAACAACATACTCCCAAAGACCTCTGCCTCCAAGAGCGGTTTTGACAAGTCTAGACCACAGTAAGTAGTTGGTTCCCTTGAGGGTAACCGGAATAGACACGGATTTAAAGACATTAGTGTAGGAGTTTTCCATTTTTGGTAAGTTTTAGGTCTGGAAATGAAGAACAACTCAAGAACAGGATGAACTTTACCAAAAAATAGAAAGGAAAAATCAGAGATTTGCGGAAGTAAAGAGAATAGAGTAGAGAAGAATGAATCTCAGGAGCTTACTTGCTCTGATACCATGAAAGAATGTGAGGATAAAGAGATTTATATGAAGAACATTGAAGAACACACAGAGAGAGAGAAAGTAGATATGAGAAAAACTATATTCCCTTAATTTAAATTGTGGATCTAGATACAAGTCTTTTAAAGTCAAGTTGACTCAGTACACAATACAAAAAAAATTATATTGTTTAAAATATCTCCAACGGTCCTTCTCTCTTCTTCTTCCTCTTTGCGTCTTCTGATTCTAAACTCAAGTCTGGTGATCCTTATAAAGCCTTATAAAACCTTATAAGTATTTTCAAATCTGGCAGCTTAATTCTCAAGTCTAGCAGCTTAATTATGTTTCATGTCAACACGCGATTCCAGCTCCTAGGGGAGGCGAAGTTCAGATGGGTGGTTTTCATATTGCTATATCCATGAGACCATGACCGAGTCTGGTGGTTTTGAAACTAGGAGTAGGGTTCCAAGAGAGTATGCAAGAGGACGAAGAAAATGTGAGTGTGACGGAGGAGCCAACACCATTATAACACACATAATATTATAGAAGTTGTGAAGTATATATTTCTGTAAGTAACTTTCAATATTGTAAAAGTTGTATCATGTAAAACAATGAGATGTGCGTCCTATTTGTATATAAATGATTCTCACGCAAAGTCCCTTCCAAATCAAAAGAGTCAACTTTTACTAAAAATGGCTACGACAAATCTCATAGCCACAAGCAACGCCGTCAGATTCTTCTCCTCCTCCTCCTCCTTAGGCAATCCAAACCACTTCTTGTCTCGTCGTTTGTCACAGACGACTCATAGAGACAGAGTCCAAACTTCTTGTTGTTATCGTAAGATGTCGTTGGAAGCTGTGAAACCGGTTGTTAAGACTGAGACCACTGGGGGGATTGGAATCGTCCGTTTCTTGAGAGGGAAGAGCTATTTTGTTACAGGTGCAACAGGGTTTCTTGGCAAAGGTTACAAAACAAAAAAAAACCTTATAAACCTAAAACATAGACATTTCTACTTGTCCAAGTAAACTGATTAATTTTTCGTGGCTTGGAGAATTATTTGTTGCAGTGTTGGTTGAGAAACTGTTGAGAGAAAGTCCTGAGATAGGGAAGATTTTTATTCTGATGAAATCCAAAGATCAAGAATCAGCCATCAAAAGACTCTATGATGAGGTTTCTTGGTTAAACATTTAATTACATTTTCAACTTCTTTAGTTATTTTCTAGATTTTGTATCGCTCAGATCATCAGCTCGGATCTGTTCAAGCTTCTGAAGCAAATGCATGGGAGCTCATATGAAGCTTTCATGAAGAGCAAGTTGATTCCAGTAACTGGAGACATCGGAGAGGAGAATCTAGGGATGGATTCCGAAACAGCAGACCAGATTAGTGAGGAGATTGATGTCATTATAAACACTGCTGGACGTACAACATTCGACGACAGGTGTTTGTTCTAGCTTTTCTTTTCATTGCTTACAAACTAACTGCACCAATGATTAAAGAACACACGGAAGCAGATACGACGCTGCCCTAAGTGTAAATTCTCTTGGACCTGATAGGCTCTTAAGCTTCGGAGAGGAATGCAAGAAACTGAAACTTTTGCTTCACGTTTCAACTGGTATTGACTTAGATTTTTTTTTTTTTTTTTGGTTAAGGAAAGTTTAGGAAATTGATTTCTATTATGTTATATAGCTTTTGTGACTGGTAAGAGAGAGGGAACAGTACTAGAGACTCCTCTCTACATTGGGAAAAACATAACTTCTGAGTTAAAAATCGAAAACGAGGTGAAACTAGCTTCAGAAGCTGCAAGAAAGTTCCATGGCAGTGAAAAATCCAAGAAACTGAAAGAACTTGGTTTTGAAAGGTGAAAATCAAAAGAGATAATTACTTTATGTATCTACTTAATAGCTGGTCCTGAAATTTTGGATACTATAAACATTTTAATTTAGTGTTAACTCTTTAAAATTTGATTTAGAGGATCAAAGCGTATGTTTCATCTGAAAATTTCGGTGTGATATTATGATGAGAAATCAGAGCTCAAAGCTATGGATGGGAAAAGGCTTACACATTCACAAAAGCCATGGGTGAGTCTTTACTTCACAGCAATCGAGGAGACTTGCCTGTAGTGATCATAAGGCCTAGTGTTATAGAAAGCCCCTACAAGGAGCCTTTCCCTGGCTGGCTCCAAGGAATAAGGTTAATTATTTTACTTCTCAAAGACAAAAAGGACTTACTAGATTAGCTTTTGTTCTTATTGACATATTTAACAAAATTACAGGATGACTGCTCCATTAATCTTGGGAAATGGAAAAGACCAGATTCCTGACTTGTTTGGAGATTATCAATCTTCTTGTGATGTTATACCTGTTGATATGGTTGCTAATGCAATAATAGCAGTCATGGCGAAACATGGTTGTGGTAATGTACCAGAGGTCAAAGTTTACAATGTTACTTCAACATCTCATGCGCATCCCCTGCGAATGGGCGAGATTATGGACTTCTCTTATCAACATCTGTGTGACTCTCCACTGACTGAGACCACAACAAAAGTATTTGAGCTTATGAGTTCACCTCTTCTGTTTCCAAAGCAATAAGGAAACAAGAAAGAGCGATGAAGAATGGAGAAGAAGAAGCAGAGTCACATACCACATTGAGCATGAAGGGGAAGAGGAAGCTAAAGTATTTTGTGTCCTTAGCAAAAACATATCAGCCTTACATGTTCTTTCAAGCTCGGTAGATAACATTACTTGGACTTGGTTGATTTATTAAGCTATCCGATTACTAACATATAGTAAATATATATATACTAGGTTTGATGACACTAATACAAGGAGTCTGCTAAATGAGTTGTCAGTGGAAGAGAGAAAGATGTTCGAGTTTGATGGCAGTTGCATTGATTGGGAGCATTACTTTATCAACATTCATCTTCCAGGTCTCAAAATGGAACTCTTTCGTCAAATATCCAGTTAAAAAGAGTGATTTAAGAGACAAACTGATGCAACACATCCTTATCCAGTTATGTGTTGGTGTTTGATGTGTTCTCCAATTTAAATTGGTTTATATGTTTTCTTTTGCCCTAAAAAGTGTTGTTTCCGTTTTGTTAAGTTTGTTTATAGCTTTAGAAAATGTTAGAAACTATGTAGGAAACCAATGAATCTTTGTTTTTTACATTCAATAGTGTTTTTGAATTTTTTTAATTAAAACGAAAAACTCAAGTTTTTCACAGGACTATATACAATAATGTTGTTGAATAATTGATTCAATGGTTGAACTAATGCAATGAAAGTGTTGATAAAATGACATAGATTAATTAAACTGAGTTGTATTTTCTCAAAATGTTAAATGAACAAAAAATGAGACCACCAATGCCACATGACATGTTTCTATTGGATATTGTAATTTTGAGTATTTTAAATTTTTTGTTATTTAAAATCATTTTTTATAACAAGTTAATTTATTATATATTATTATATTCTATAAATAAAAACTTGTTTATCTGATTTAGATGCATAATAAAAAATTAAATAAAATAGTAGGTCAGGACATTGAATTTTATTTAAAAAAAAATTATAATATAAAATTTAGATGTGTACTAAATTATGATGTGAAAGAAAACGAATGATTTGGAGTATTAAAAAAAAAATTAGGTGTTGAAAATAAAAATCATTGTACATTAGTTAAAAGCTTTGTATTCCACAGTACTAAGAGGAGTACTATCTCAACGTTTGTCCTCTTCCATTCCTAACCGTCTCCAACATATCCGAATTATTGTGGGAGTTTTCTCGAAGATCTCTTAATCCCATTCGTTACATAGCTTCTAGTACTCCATCACAAACTTCGTTACTTGTGTCTCATTGTGTCATCTATCTTTATGAATTTTCAGGTTGATCAATCAACATTTGACTTTAGGATGTTCACCTAAAATCCAATTGAACCACAAAGTGAAGTTACATTTCAAGTTCCTGACCACAAATTATATTTCCTTAATATAATTATTATGCATGCGGTTATTAACCAAACCAAATCGAATGTTCGATTTTCGGTTCAGTTCCCTTAAGAAGTTCGATCTGATTCGGCAAGTTAAAAAAAATTCGGTAGTCTATTAGCTCTTCTAAGACCTGGTTAGCTTCTTTCTCTCATTGATTTTTTTCGATTCTCACAAACAAATTTGAACGTTCGTATTCAGACCCTGAATATGTTGTAATGTTGCAGGACGCTTCGACATATTGCTATATGTGGGACCTCTTAAAGAAGCTGATGGTGAAGCAATACTCAAGATTCATCTGCGGAAAATCCCATGCAGCTCTGATATTTGTCTAGAAGAGCTTGCTTCTGTTACTAAAGGGTGCACAAGAGCTGACATATCATTCACCAACTTATCGATGCGCTTGATCAACTCATTTGAGGTGTTTGGCTTTTCACCATGCCTTCTTCCATTTCTTCCATTTGAGTTTAATATTTTTCTCAGTGGAAAGTCTCGTATTAATCTCGGTGTCTCACGTTGTTTAATCAATCAGGAGAGTCTTGAAGCAGAAGAAATAAGCATGCGGCATTTGAAATCTGCGATTAGCCAAGTGGGACCAACAGATATTCAATCTTACAAAGCACTGTCTGATAAATTCCAAAGACTTTGTCAACACAGATCCCCAAAGAGACAACGAGGTTGAACAACCAGGAAGCAAAAGCCAAAGACCATCATATCCTCCATCTTTCCCTTTTGGCCTCTTACCTACAGTTAAAACTAGTATTCATGTCACAGTCCTTACAAACATTGATCTTACTGTTTTCCAGGATGCCATTAAAATCGATTGTGATGTTACTTCGCCGCCAAATTGTAGCTGTAACATAGACCGATGCATATCTCGTGCAATGACATATGTAATATTCGATTCCACCCACACTGAAGCAGTTGTAATAACGATATGACCCATAAAATTAGTAGTTCACTGATAAGTTTACGAGAAAATAAAAGGATTATCTTCTTCCTTCCGACAATACATTTCAAAAATTTCCATTACAACAATAATAGGTTTTATAATAAAAAAGCAGGTAAACAGAGATAAAGATCGACCGAGGGCTTAAAGCCTAACAGTATATGCTTAGCGGTTCTGCATGTACTCGAAGCTCAAGGGTTGCTGACAGAACTGTGCCTGGAAAAACAAGTCACAACAGCTTTCAGACCATGATGTCAAAGAGAGTTGAGGAAGGCAGAGAAAAATCAAAATGCTATGTACCTGAAGAGAGGCATTTCTGAGCTGCTCATACGAATGAGCATACATCATAGGCACTTGCATATACATTGCATCCCCTGGATGTACAACAGTGGTGCCATAAGGACTCATGATAGCGTTTCCAGGTGGTCCAAAGTTGAGAGAAGCATTTGGGATATGGTTGTATTCGGTAAATCCCATTTGGTAGTACGGTTGCTGCATCATGTTGAAGGGTGGTACATTGAAATTCTGATAAACCGGAAGGCTCCTTATGTACCTGCATTCATCAAGTATCAACCAATCACGCATCAACCTGAGAATGGCTTTTAATAGATGCTTTACAATACCTTTTGTAATTACGGTCATAATCAGGATCAAAACGATCTTTCTCACTGTCTCTAAGAATCGCAACACGAGATGCTGGACCAGTTTCCCTGAGGCTTAAGTTCTTAGTAGGTGTTGGACTGTCATCTTTGCCAAGACTTGGATTCCTCTCATAAACCTGAGTGTCAGATTCATCACCGCTGAAGCCTGTGAGACCATTGAATATGCGCGCTCGAGCCCTGTCATAGTCTTCTTTCCTCTCTTCCACACTCCTAAGAGGACCGCGTTTCTTCTCAACTTCACCACCCTCGAATCCAGATCCTTTAGAAGGTCGAGTCTTGATGGAGACTTTCATGTGCTCAAACTTACCATTCTGTGATTGTTTAGCCGCGGGGATATCAGACAACTTAACAGTAGGAAACTTGCTCGCCGATGTTTTTGTCACGAGGATTATGTTCTCGTTGCCGTCAACGCCGCCGTCTTGAACAGATGTAGCTAGTCCGTAGTGGTTAGCAACACGGTGAGCGGCGAGGCGGAGATAGGAAGTAGGAAAACGCTGGAACTCGAACTGCTGCTGCTCTTGGCTCTGTAAGAACCGCTGAACATCAAGTTCCATCCGCAAAACTGACATAACAAACAAAAAGGCTTTAGACACATAAGCAGTAGCAAAACCAGATAACAACACAAAAGGCCAGGCTACTAGGAGCAAAACGAGACATAACTCAAAACAAGTTTCAGAGTTACAGATCTTAAACTCAGTATACGAAGTAAGTAACACTTCCTGATGCAAAGCCAACTTCATGAATCATACCCATACAATAAAGTTAACTGCTTTGATAACACCAAGCATGGTTTTACAGAACAAAGGTCATGGGCATCTCCATAAACTCAAATCTAAGTAGCAACAAATCAAAATCAGCAAAATTGACCTAAGCTAAGCTGAGCAATAAAAATCAAAACTTTCTTACGCTCAGATTAGGGTTTGTGAGATGGATCAGAGAAGGGGAAGCTTACTCGTCAGACGATGGCGAGGGTTCTGCAAAGCCTCGACCAGAAAAGGATCCACCGTAAATCCATTCTCCCCCATAACCACAGCGGCGGTTTCCGGCGGCGGCGTTGTGAAAGATGAGTCCATGAGATTTAAGGGGGATGGATGTTTCCGGAGACTTCGTTGACCTCAGCTTCGATGTCTTACCCCTTTTGTTTTCCTTTCTCTCCTCGCAGCAAAAAGAGAAGGAGAAGGTCAAGAGGAAGAGGAGAATCGAAACCGAAGCATTGACGGCGGCGAGGGAGAAGAGAGACAAGACCTTAAGATGCGAAACCTTATCTCTCTCTCTTTCTCTCGGGAAGGTAAAGTAAACGAGAGGGAAAGGAAACTTTATATTTCTTCTTCTTTTCTTATTATTTTCTTCCTTTTTCATTTAAAATATATATCTACCCATTATACATTATTTTTACGTAAATTATACACATATATACTTTTTGTCTATAACAAAAACAAAAATCATCGAAATATTAGTCGGTTGGGCACTTGGGTTATTTTCTCAGTTTCGGATTCGGTCTAGTTTGGTTAGTTTGGTTTTAGTATTTTTTCCAACTGAAAAAAACCATAGTTAGTTTAGTTTGGTTCGGTTAGGTTTGTGTTTGGTTCAGTTTATATTTGGTTCGGTTTGTTTTTTTGGATCAGTTTAATTAAGCTCTTCTTAGTTTAATTTTTTAAGAGAAATTATTTTAAAATATAAATTATGTAAATATAAACTATGTGAAATAAATTCAATATAAAACGGAAAAAAAAACTTTAATAAAGTCACAAAAAATATATAAAAATTAAAACAAATGAAAGCTAACTAATTTTTTTTTAAAAACCAACATGATTAGTAATGTCTCTTATATCATTAATAAATTTAAAGTTTGCAATGAATCATCTTCCATGTGATGGTGTGGAGAAGAACTTTTGTTTTTAATAATATTTTCTTTAGATTTTAGGTTTAGATTTAACATCCACGTTTACATATATAAGAATATAAAAATACAGACTTTTCTATTTTTTTAAATCAAATATTTTGATGATTACATATTAGGTTAGAAGAATATATGTTAATGAATGAAAAATAGAAAATATGTGGTTTGGTATTAGAATTTTATTATATTGGTATTACTAATATTTTTAATTTAAATAATTACAAAATACATCGGTTTCTCTGTTTGGTTCGGTTTTAAACTGAACCAAATCAAACCATTCGGGTTTGAACTACGTTCAGTTACACACAAAAAAAGTCTGTCTACATAGTTCAAAATTATTTTCCAAATAATCGATATATGCGTTTAAAATTGGTTTATTCACATGTCTAATTAATAATTCTCTTTTCTATAAGATGCATAACTATGGCATATCGATTTTTTTGAGCATTGCTTGCAACTGATACAATCTATGTTTTCATTACAAAATAGCTAAATCTCTTTGAATTTTTGGTGTATATATTTTTGAAATCAGAAATACTTGTACGAAAGCGAAGAAGCGAGATTTTAAATGTATAATCAAGTTTGTGAATATATAGCTATTATTTATCCTCACGTAACAGTTTTTTCAAAGCAAGTGATTGAGAGATGGATCTAAAAGGACACATGGATTTGGATGAATAAAAAGTGCTTGACCAATGTGAGAGAGATGACGAAAGAGAGAGACCTAGGTTTGGGGCTTGATGAACAAAGATGCATGACTATAACAAAGATACGCTTTTTCATTTGCAATGGGTGATTCTTTTTACAAGAGTAACAAAAATGATTTTAAAATATGTAGGTAAAATGTTAGAGTTTTGAGTGATATATTTCACAGATTAAATTATCTTCTAATTCAGTTAAAATCTTTTAAACCAAATGAGTTATAAGAATCTATCAAATTTGAATAACACAAGATTTTAAATGGTTAGTCAAAAAAAAGATTTTAAATGGTATATTCAAATATTTAATTGAATAACAATAGATTTTAATTTTTCTTATTGAAAATATAAAAATCAATAACACTAGATTTTAAAATCTTCTAATAAGGAGATTTCAAATACAATAACAATTAACACTAGATTTTAATAAAGAATTTAACATTAATTATTGAATAACACTAGATTAGAAAACCTATCAAATTATTTTAAAATACACCATTGAATAACACCATTAGAGACTTCAACTAAGTTTCCAATTAATTAAATTCAATGGCATGTTGTTTTTTTTAACACTACGTACATTATTATATAATCTCAAATTAATTAAATTCAATGGCATGCTGTTAAGTTATATATATGTAGGTGATCTCTTTGATTAGATTGCTCTTATTATAATTCATGCAAAGAGAAAAGCAATAATGTGGTCTAGATCAAAAAGTGAAGCTGCCAAGAGAGTTGCTCCTATTTTGAAGAAGGAGACAGCAAACACAAGTGAGATGGAATGGCTTCGTTACACAGCGACAATACATAAAATAACAATGTTGATTACTGGATTTGAGCTTAACAACGAACAAGCCGAGGAGCTGAAGAAAAACATGTCAAGAGAAACCTATAAGCAACTTAGCCGTGATTCAGTGTGCCAACTCAAGGCATTGAACGTGAGAACAGATGAGTCGTGCACCGTGACGCTTATTGAAAAATCAGTAAACAAGTTCATCTTGAAATGGACCCTTGAGGTTGGGAAGACAATTGACTTTGATTTCACTAATATCTTCTGGAAGGATGATGATCACAGCGGCGGATGTGATAGAGTCTACTATGCAACGAGATAGTCTAGTAACTATAAGCATCAACTATACCATCATTAATAGGCTTCAATATTAGCGGTGAAAAGATTGTATTATATGCTTTTATTTTATTTTATCTAAGATAAACATATGCTAATTTTATATATGCTTATATTTAATTTCATATATGAATAAACAATATATAGTACTATGTTTTATAAGGATTTTGGATTCTTTTTTCAGGATTAATTTAGAAGAGATTATTGGACATTGAGATTGGTGGTAGTTTTGCTGGATAAAAGCACATTTGATACAATAAATAACACAAAATTCTGTGAAACACATGTTTCATCATGGTCGAGGCTAAATCACCAATCCAAACAAAATTCTCGAAACCGTTCAATTTTTAAAAAAATCAAGTATTTTTTTACATGAACAAAACCTGTCGTTTTTATCCAGTCTCTTCAGGGGTTTTAGTAAAAAGCTTAACTTCCTGACGCAAGCTTGACAACAAAGATTTATGAGTATTACAACTTGATTAAATTGCATTTAGTAACCTCATGGTATTTTTAACTACGATTCGTGTACATGGACTCATGGAGACAGAGCTTATGAAGACAGCCTCATGATATTTTTAACATAAATGCATTTTAAACAAATTTCGGTCACATTGTATCTTCTGTTTTTATTTTATTTTGTAAGAGTTTTAACTGTTAAAAAAAGGGAATGAACAAATGAACGAATATCTTTAACAGTTGTTTTAAATCTGAACTATACCATGAGGCCGTCTTCATACGCTCTGTCTCCATCTAAACGAATCGTAGTTAATCTGCTTCTTATTATTTTGTCAAGGTGTTTCTCCGTCGATGAGGATGGTTCAACTACGTGCAGAGCCGGTCGTACAAGTTACAACTTATGTGTGTTTAGAAGCAAAAAAAAAATTATGGGAACCAAATGACATGCTGAAAATAACTTGTAAATCTGGCCGAAAGTTTGACTATATATTATCTGCGGCTGCAAGCACATGTTTGTATTGCTTCCCCTCAAGGCCCGACACTGACTACGTGTCGACAACCATTCCTGTCAGCCAAATGCTGTGAAATTTTTGGCACATCCTTATCAGCTATAACCACAAATGTACCTAGAGCAAGAATACTTATTTCTTTTGTTACCAAAGAATACTTCATAACTAGACCAAGAACACATGCATTTGATCTTACAACCCCATTGTGTATCGTACATATCACGGTATTTGATACTAATTAGTAAAGATGCTTATTCTCTGCTTACAATGTACGTTGTTTTAATTACTTACAATCTGGCACCCTAGTACCCACTTGGAAGTAGTGCAAAATGATTGACTTAAGAGACATGACCCAAATTAGAAGCTTATTATCGTAGTGTTAAGCTTCATTCGAAGATGCAGCTCATCGTAGTGTTACGCTTCATTCGATTTCAAATCATGGGTGATAGAGAAGATTATGTTTTGGACGCTAAAGATTTTGCAATAAATATGAATCGTCTGTGCAGTTAAAAACAGAATTCTCATTGACTAGTATTTATCAGCCAAACACAACAAAATAATAATCATTCCATGAATTTCATCTCAAGTTTTTTTTTTTTAATAAAATAAAATGATTTCGCATGTTCCGTCCATCTCAATCGAATACACTTTGCAGATTCATAGTATTTACCAAATCGAGTAAAAGAAATCAACAGTATGAATACGCTTAAAAGAAACAGATACGTAATGACATAATGATGCCAGAAGAGAGGAGGAGACATGCGTGACGTCGAAGAGACTCCAAAACGACACACATTTGGAATAATAAATCTATCAATAAAAAAGTTAAAAAACAGATCAGATCGGATCCAGAGACATAAAAAATACGTTAAAGAAATAAAGAGCATATAAACCCTGCATCACTCCACCTTTATTGCAGTCAACGTGCTCCGAGATGGTTACTAAATCTCCCCACGCGCTTTTTACGGCGCGTTAAGTATTCCCTCCTTTTTTTTATGCACTAGAGTGAAATCCACGCGCTGATGTGTGAGAGTAGAAGGAGAGCAACTCAGTCCCGCTCTTTAAAACCTCCGTCTTCGTTCTTCAAACGGTATAAAGCAGTCATAACCTCTCTTCTTCTTCTTCTTCCCAACAATGGCGGAACCTGCTGTAGACAGTTTCTACAATTCTAGCTTCGAGCTTGGGAACTCGATCTCCGATCTCGACGTTGACTTCGAGTTGACTTTCGAAGACCTCTACTTTCCTTCCGAGGGCGAGTCCTTCTTCATCCCTGTTGAGGTGGAGGAGAAAGCTACTACTACGTGTAAGACGTCCATGACGAAGAGGAAGAACGAGATTGAAGAAGATACATCGAGGAGCTATAAGTACAGAAGAATGGATGAAGAAGATGATGAGAAGAAGGAAGCGAGGCTGGTTAGAAACCGTGAAAGTGCTCTGCTTTCGAGACAGAGGAGGAAGCACTACGTAGAGGAGCTTGAAGACAAAGTCAAGAACTTGCAATCCGTTATAACGGATTTGAACAGTAAAGTCTCTTACTTTGCGTCTGAGAACGCTACTCTGAGGCATAAGGTGGGTCCCGGAAAGGGCATGTGCTGGCCACCGTGTGGAATGTATCTAGGTTCTGGTCAAGTAGTGCCTTTGCTTCCTATTCCTCGGTTGAAACCACAACGATCCGTGGCCAAGGTGAAGAAGACCAAGAAGGTTGCTAGTGTTAGTGTTCTTGGTCTTCTGTTTTGTTTATTTTTGTTTTCTGCATTGGCTCCTATTATTGTGAACGTTAGCTACGGAGGAAGAGTTTTAGATGTGTCAGTTAATAATAGTAGTGAGCTACTAGTGGCATCACTATTTGTTCCGAGGAATGAGAAGCTTGTGAAGCTCGATGGAAACTTGATTATTCATTCTATTTCGGCGAGCGAGAAAGACACGGCTTCTGAAACGAAGCCTGCACGGCGTTCATCTGACTCTACAAACATTAGGGATATGTCTAAGCACCTTAATACCGAAAAGCAGAAAGCTTTTCCATCTTCTTGCTCTGATGATTCGAAGGAGAAACTCAACTCAACAACATCCAACGGTGAAATGCAGCAATGGTTTCGTGAAGGTGTTGCAGGTAATCACATAAATAAATAGGATTAGTCTTAGTAAGTTGAATTGCTTGCATTTGCATATCATAACAACCATTTTTGTTAAATGTATCCACTACTAGGTCCAATGTTCAGTTCAGGGATGTGCACCGAAGTGTTTCGGTTTGATGTCTCCTCAACCTCTGGAGCCATTAGACCTGCTTCTC
The DNA here is from genome assembly GCF_000695525.1 of Brassica oleracea var. oleracea. Classification (NCBI taxonomy): domain Eukaryota; kingdom Viridiplantae; phylum Streptophyta; class Magnoliopsida; order Brassicales; family Brassicaceae; genus Brassica; species Brassica oleracea. Next base: position 28,777,645 of record NC_027751.1, read on the forward strand.
AACAGCCTAAGAACACCACCGATACACACAAGGGAAAGAATAACAGAAGAATCCTCCGTGGTGGTCATCCATTATCTGATTCTAACCTAACCAAAGATCAAAACAACTCTAGCAAAGACAACTTCAGCACAACCAAGCCATTCCCATCAATGGTTGTATCTGTGCTTACTGATCCCAGAGAAGAAGGCAGTGACGAAGACATCAATGGTGTAACTGGCGATACAAAATCACTGTCTCGTTTATTCATAGTCGTTCTTGTTGACAGTGTCAAGTATGTAACCTACTCCTGCGTCCTTCCACGACCAGAAGAAGTCCCTCATCTTGTAACCACTTGACTTTCTCTGTATATAAAAAACCACAAGAAAAAGTTTTCACACCAAAGGATGTTGTACCATTGTGTCTATTCAATGTCTCATGTTTGAACGATTAGAGTAGAGACAAGAAGATGAAGAAATGGCCTCGTTATATTGTAAAACACACTCACACACGAACCGTTTGCTCTATAGTTCTTGAGAGTCATAACAATGATTTTACAGTTGAAAAGAATCAAGAATAGCTTGAAGAGTCTCCTGTGAGCTCTGCCATTGCTTCTCAGTAGCACTCACCACAAACAAAACCACAGTGTTCCCCTTTGCTGTCGCTTTCGCAAGGTTATGACTTCCCGTTAGCGCAAACGGCGTCTCCAAAACATACTTATAGTACTGTCACAACAACAACAACAAGATCAGAAAACTTTCCTCACTGATTTGATTAGATCAATTCATTCATCAATTATTTACCGTTTGATCACCGATCTTTTCGATTGATGTATCCACAAGTTCATCAGAATCATAAGAGTTTCCAGTGACAAAGGGACCGAGAGAAGCAATCACTCTCTCAGGCTCACCGATGTCTTCAATAGTTGCGTTTGGCTTGTTGGTTAAACGAATCAAAGGAGATGCAACTACTTGAACCTTGCCTTGCTTCTCGTTCTCGAACTTCACTTCTATCCATGGCTCTGCGCATTTCGGCTGGCAGTAGTTGCCTGACAAGATGTTGGCTATTCTCAGCTGTTTCCAGTTCGGTGGTAGTACAAACTGATACGGCTGCACGTTTCCTGCAACCGGACTAGATTTCAAAGATCATTAACTCAAAGGCTAACACAAAAACATACTCATTAGAGAACCAAGACCAGTTTAAAGTATGTCCTAAGTGTCAAACCGTAATACTAAGCCTAAGCCTGTGCACATTTATCCGTACCAAAGAACAGAACCGGAATATATCAAACCAAAACCAAATCCAGTTTTATAAATATCCGGACGGATCCTATATCACTGGAACCGAAAAATCAAAACCGAATGAAGAACCAAATGGATATCTAAAATTTTGAAAATACAGGCTATATACTTAAAAATCTCAATTATATTTAGATTTTAAATAACCAAATATTCTAAAAGTACTAGTTGTAAAACCAATGATCCAAAGACCTGTTTAACCAAATATTTTATACCCAAAATATTTAAAATTATCCAACATTTTTATCCAAATATCCGGAGTTAAAATATCTGAAAAATCCAAATTATCTAACATTTTATCCATCTTATCCGAAATTACCCAAAAAAATGGAACCCAATTGGATAGGAACTAAACGCCCACGCCTAGGTAGTACTTTGAACAGACTAAAACCATTTCTTGATGAATGTCACAAGTTAATGAGCAATGCAAGAACACGAACAAAGAGAGTGGGAGTAGACATCACCTGCGCGGAGAGCAGGAGTATCAGAAGGTTTGGCTTTGAAGAGGACGAAGGAAGGGTCAGACTCAGAAGGTGGTAAGAACGATCCCACTTCCACCTCACGCGCCTCAGAGATAGGAGCTTCCTTCAAGTTCAGAATCGCAGGAATAGCCACCGCTGTTTTCAGGAGTAAGTCTCTCCTTCTTGGTTGTTGAGATGATGCAACAATGACGCTAGCTCTTGTTCTAACTGAAGGAGAGGCATTGAAGATGTTCAACGTCGGCATGAGAGAGGCGGTAGCCATTTTTTTTTTGTTATGAGAGGTTGAAAGTTTCAGGGTTTGTGTTAATATCACATTTGGATAAGGCAACTTTTAAGACAAAAGAGTCTTTAGGTCCACACAATCTATCTATTGCATAACTCATTACTTGGATCATATGTTTGGATCAATGTAACAAAAAAAACCAACCAATAAGAAGTCTCCAGCTGTTTTAATCAATTGATCCTCCACGATGAAGTATCCTTCAATCTGAGCTAGAAAAGTTTGGTATGATTCCACAAATGGATGTCCATAATGTTTACATGAAGCAGAATTAAGCTGCTAGACTTGAGAATTAAGCTACCAGATTTGAAAACACTTATAAGTTTTTATAAAGTTTTATAAAGTTTTATAAAGTTTTATAAGGATCACCAGATTTGAGTAAAGCACCAGACTTGAGTATAGAATCAAAAGCACCAGACTTGAGAAGCAAAAAAAAAGAAGAAGAAGAGAGAAAGTGACTCTTGAAGATCCTTTTTAAACAATCAATATTTTATTGTATTATGTACTGATACAACTTGGTCTTTAAATTCTTGTATTCATATCCACAATTAAAAGATTAAGGGAATATAGTTTCTCTCAGATCTACTTTTTCTTCAATGTTCTTCATCTACATCTCTTTATCCTCACATTCTTTCATGGTATCAGAGCAAGTAAGCTCCTGAGATTCATTCTTCTCTACTCTATTCTCTTTACTTCCGCAAATCTCTGATTTTTCCTTTCTATTTTTGGTAAAGGTCTTCCTGTTCTTGAGCTGTTCTTCATTCCCAGAAAAAAAAAAGGAAAACTCCTACACTGATGTCTTTAAATCCGTGTCTATTCCGGTTACCCTCAAGGGAACCGACTACTTACTTTGGTCTAGACTTGTCAAAATCGCTCTTGGAGGCAGAGGTCTTTGGGACGGCGAAGACACCAAGAAGATCATCCTAGGAGAGGATGGTAAAGAAGTTGGTGCTGCGGCTGAAGGAGGTGGGAAGAGAAGTCAGAAGGATCTCATGGTCCTTTCCATCATTCAGAATAGTCTTGAAACCTCTATCTTGGAAGCTTACTCCTACTGTGAAACTTCCAAGGAGTTGTGGGATACTCTTTAGAAGGTATATGGTAATATATCTAACATCAGTAGGGTGTTTGAAGTCAAGAGGGCTATCAACACTCTCAGTCAAGAGGACACTGAATTTTCCAAGCATTTTGGGAAGTTCAGATCGTTGTGGGCCGAGTTAGAGATGCTAAGACCGGCCAGTCTTGATCCGGATGTACTTAATGAGAGAAAGGAGCAAGACAAGGTCTTTGCTTTG
>NC_027751.1:28781726-28782173 GCF_000695525.1 Brassica oleracea var. oleracea
GTTCAATCTCTGTCTTAGAAAATGATGTATTGTGGCATGCTAGGTTAAGTCATCCCCATTCTAGAGTACTAAACATGTTATTGCCTAATGTTTATTTCAAAAATGATGGTTGTGAAGCATGTATTCTTGGCAAACACTGTAGGACTGTGTTTCCCAAGTCATCTACTATCTATGAGAACTGCTTTGATCTTATACACTCTGATGTCTGGACTGCACCATGCACTTCTAGGGAAAATCATAGATATTTTATCACCTTCATAGACCAGAAATTTAAATATACATGGCTGACTATGATACCATCTAAAGATAGAGTCCTAGATGCATTTATAAACTTCAATAACTACATAACTAATTAGTTCAATGTTAAGATCAAAGTATTCAGGTCATATAAAGGAGGGGAATATACAAGCACAGCTTTCAAATCCCACTTGGCCAAGCATGGAATAA
>NC_027751.1:28782452-28783469 GCF_000695525.1 Brassica oleracea var. oleracea
GAGGCTATTATGAGGAGAAGAGTTGGGAAAATCTCAAAGATCTATCTCAAGGGGCCTCAGATAGGGAAAACAACCTACGGATTATCATGGAGAGCCTAGGTATCATCATTACACCGAATGAAGGAACTACTGGTTCAACAGATAGTTTAGATCAAGGCAATGGTATAGATGTGGCTGAAGAGGCTTCTCATCCTAATCCTGAAGGGGGGAATCAAGAAGATTCGTCTACTGGTCAAGAGGAACCACACAGGGGTCAAGAGGAACCACACAAGGGTCAAGAGGAACCACACATGGGTAAAGAGGATCTGCAGACTACTGATCAAGAGCAAGAGGTTCATGATCAGGATGAAAGTCAACAGCAAAAGGAATCAGATCAACAAAATGAAGTTGAAGCTGAGATTGTTGGAGAGGTCCAGCCGCTTAGGAGAAGCACAAGGGTGAGAAAGCGTCCATCAAATTGGAAGTATTTCAATAGTCAAGCAGTAGCCCATCCCACTCAAGCAACTTGCTCCATTGCTTGATATCCAAGAGATCATCAAGCCTTCATCACCAATATAGATCAAGAGTATATTCCGAGGACCTATGAGGAGGCAATGGAGATAAAGGAATGGAGAAACTCAGTAGATGATGAGGTCAGTGCCATGATCCGAAATGGAACTTGGTTTGAGAGTGAGCTCCCCAAAGGCAAGAAGGCTGTCACAAGCATGTTACTATTCACTATCAAGTACTTGGCTAATGGGCAACCAGAAAGGAAAAAGACCAGACTTGTTGCAAGAGGCTACACTCAAGTCTACGGTGAATATTACCTTGACACCTTTGCACTAGTAGCTAAGCTTCACACGATACGGACTGTACTCTCATTGGCTGTTAACTTAGAATGAGATCTGTGGCAAATGGATGTCAAAAATGCTTTTCTACAAGGAGAGTTAGAAGATGAGGTCTACATGAGACCACCACCTGGTATGGAACACCTTACCAAACCAGGAAATGTATTGAGGCCCAGGAAATGTATTGAGG
>NC_027751.1:28783537-28784078 GCF_000695525.1 Brassica oleracea var. oleracea
AGGTTTTGTCAAGTCTGAAGCTGATCATACCCTATTCACTCTCACTAGCCAGCAAGGAATCATTGTCATTCTCATCTATGTTGATGATATTATCATCACAGGCAGTGACAAAGAAGGGATCATCTCGACCAATGCGTTCCTTAAGGCTTCATTTGATATCAAAGACTTGGGAGAGCTCAAATACTTCCTAGGGATCGAGATGTGTAGGTCTAAGGAAGGGTTGTTTCTATCTCAAAGGAAATACACCCTTGACTTACTACAGGAGGCTGGAAATCTCGGTGGAAGAGCTGCCAGAACACCTCTAGAGGAAGGATACAAAGTGATGCGTGAGGGGAAGATTGAAGACAAGTCATATGAAGATGTAAAGCACTATAGGAGAATGGTGGGAAAACTCATTTATCTTACCATTACCCGACCAAATGTATGCTTTGCAGTAAACCAAGTAAGCCAACACATGCAAGCTCCCAAGGTACACCACTGGAACATGGTTGAGAGGATTCTCAGGTACCTAAGAGAGGCACCAGGCCAAGGAGTATGGATG
>NC_027751.1:28784366-28792022 GCF_000695525.1 Brassica oleracea var. oleracea
GCCAATCACGATGCATTGTGATAACCAGGCTGCTATACACATTGCTAGCAACTCAGTCTTCCATGTAAAGACCAAACATATAGAGGTAGACTGCCACAAAGTGAGACAAGCTGTGGAGCAGAAGATCATATTGTCGTGCTACACAAGGAGTGAAGATCAACTAGCTGATATCTTCACCAAGGCAGCAAGCACTAAGGTATGTGAGTCCATTCATCCAAGATTGAGACTCATAGACCTATCATGTCAATGATCTCTCATTCATGAAGTGTTCTACTCTTTTTCCTTGACTTGGGTTTTCTCCCAAAGGGTTTTACCTAGTTGAGTTTTTAATGAGGGAATACTTCATGGCTTCCAAGCTTGACTTGTTCCACATGATCAAGCTTGAGGGGGAGTGTTGACATGAAGCAGAATTAAGCTGCTAGATTTGAGAATTAAACTGCCAGACTTGAAAACACTTATAAGCTTTTATAAGGTTTTATAAGGATCACCAGATTTGAGTAAAGCACCAGACTTTAGTATAGAATCAGAAGCACCAGACTTGAGAAGCAAAGAAAAAGAAGAAGAGAGAAAGTGACCGTTGAAGATCATTTTTAAACAATCAATATTTTATTGTATTATGTACTGATACAACTTGATCTTTAAATTCTTGTATTCAAATCCACAATTAAAGAATTAAGGGAATATAGTTTCTCTGAGATCTATTTTCTCTCTCTCTTTGTTCTTCAATGTTCTTCGTCTAAATCTTTTTATCCTCACATTCTTTCACATAAGAGATCTGAATCAAGCTGTAGTTGCCGGTTACTGTAGTAATAATCACGGAAACGTTCAGGAACTCTAAGAATAATGTGGATGTTATATGATGCTCTGTACAGAGGTGTCAGATCAAACTTTAAAACAGAATCTTGTTTTTAAGTCTTCAACATTTAACACAAAGGTTCAGTGATTGAACACAGATCTTTGAAATTTTAATAGCTTCAGTCACTTGCAAGATCACTCTTTAGCTCTTCAGCATCAACAAGCACACCACGGAGCTCATCAATAGCGACAATGAATTCTTCGTAGTGGGCCTTGCAAAGATCCTCAAATTTAGCTTTTTTCTTCCTCGCTACATTATTCAGGTTCAGGCCTCCCCATCTCAAAAAGCATGCCTAACAAGAGGACCCACATCATCCCCGTTTCCAATCAATGTTGCAAGAACTAAATCCTCCCATGTATCTCCATTCTCTCTAACAATCCTTCTCTTTGGTTTGGCCTCCATCTATATGACAGAATAAATGTTAACCACTCAATCAAATGCAGCAAATGTTACTCCATGAATGATGATGGCATGATGCTACAATATTGTCTTCAAGTCCATTTGATGTAGTAACTACTCAAGAAGAAATTGTAGGAGTATAAACAAATAGGATTTAAATAGACTAAATCAAGAGTGCATACACCATTCTAACAAGCATATCAATCAGGAATTCATCAAACAAATAGCAGTAATGTGAAACCATCTCCAAGAACCTAATGTTTGACATCTAATGTGAAAAAATCATTCTGATGATCAAGCGTGAACCTTTAGGCATAGAAACTGTAACCATCTAAAACACACAAAACAACATCATCTAGAGAAATTGCGAGAGAACGAAACAGGATAAGAGATTCAACTCTTGAAGTCTCCCAGTGAAGGAGATAGGTACTTGAGTTACTATCTAAGAAGTCTCTCCCAGTGAAGGAGATAGGTACTTGAGTTACTACTATCCAAGTCACAGATTTGGACCAAGCCATCTTTTTACCCTCAAAAGAGAAAACATAACTCATTTAATACCTTCGGGCTTCTTTAAAGCCCAAGATAGCGGATTTATTTGGATTAAATTCGATATATTCCTCAAACCCAAATTCAATACCATGGCTAAGATGTTCTTTAATCAAAATCTGTAATAAAAGATTGGCTTATAATCAGATGGAATGGATTATTGAACTGGTTGGTAATGAGAGGTTTGTGGCTGAGGTTCCTTAGGATTAGAGGAGGTTACAAGAGAGATCTTGAGCTACTTGTAGTAGAAGCAACCTTATGTGTGCTGTTTCTGATGATTATTTAATGAATATGGGCTTATATTGAGTTACTTGTTCTAGTTTCGGATGACAAAGGAAAAACAAGGTAGTGACTATCTATTCAAAAAACTAAATCAGAAAGAGCCCGTACTCGGGAGTTCGAATCTCACAAATGTTAAAACAAGTAGCTTGCCTATCATTTTATCTTTTTAATAAAAAAATATACTAACATAGGCTTCAAATGGAGAACGCAGATCACAAAATGCAGATCAAACCAATAATGCAGATCAAACCGATAATGAAGATCAAATGCAGATCAACATGATTATACATAATAAATGTTTTGAAAACCGGACCGAACATTGATTCGGCATGGTAATTGAGTCAATTGTTGGACGGGTCTAACCGGTTCAACCAAGATCTTTCTTTTATTTTTAATTAATTAAAACATAAATTTATAATTATATAATTAATTTTTATACTTTCCACCAGTATTATAATCATAAAATATTATAATTATGTAACTATCGTAAACTAATGTGGATTTATAACAATTTTTTTATTTTATATCTTTAATTTTTGAAAAATCGGATTTTGATATTGAACCGGTTCACCGGGTTTTATGAGTTTTACCGGTTTTTACGAGATTTGACGGTTTAATTCAAATTTGGTTTTTAGAGCAACCCGGAACACGAAGATGGATGAGTCACGGTTTGACCGGCCGGTCCGGTCCGGTTCTCAAACACTGTACAAAACAATTGTAGTTTTATTTATGAAATAAAACTTACTAAATTATCATATTTTATTAAATGTTAGAAAATAATTATTTAAATTAAATATTTTAACCAAATATAAAAATTCTTATTTATAAATAATGAAATTTAAATTACCAAACATCATAGATATATTCATTAGAATAAGTTTTACAAAATATTAGAAAATAAAAATTTATAAACAAGTATTAATTATTTTAATTATACTACTTATTAACAAGAATAAAAATAAAATATACTATAATATATATGTTTTCTATCATTGTAAATATTATATATGATTTTTAGTGAAGCAAATAAAATAGATAATACTAAAATAATATGTATATCTAGTTATTGCAAACATATAATATGTATAAAAATATGAATATGTTGAATATATATATATATATATATATATATATATTTATTTATTTATGTAAATGTTTTATACAATTAGTTATATTCTATAAAATAAATTCGTTTTAAAATAATTTTTTTGAAAAACGAAAATATTAAATTTTGCTTTTAAATATTTAGTTATTTAGTTTCAAAGTGAATAACATGAATTAATAAAGTAGGCTATCTATTAATAATTAATAGCCAAAATAAGTAAATTTATATTATTGGTCTGCAAATGTACAGTCTTTTTTCTCCTTATTTGCAGATCAAAAAATTTATGTATAATTTAAATATGCATGCAGATTTTTTATTTTTTAATCATTTATTTTTGATCTGCAAAAATGTGTTAAATGGCAAAAAAAATTGCAATCCAATCTGCATAAAAAATAGCCTGCATTTACTCTGCATTTGGCATGCGTTACATTCAAAGCCATAATATCTACTTCAATTATATGAAAGATATGAAAGCTCGACAAGATTGCCCAAATGATTGGACATTTTCTTTTCAATATTATTGGACACTTATGAGAGTCATATAGATGTTTATGTTAGTCCTAGATATTTATGTTTTTCCATGGATTCTTTGACCAAACCACCTTTTGTGCAGTAGTAAAGAAATTGATGTTACAGCCACGAAATGGACAAACTGGTTTCCATAATACATTTTTGTGAAGGATGGAGATTTTACTTTTTGAGGTGTTTTCTTAACTCACGCATGCATCTTTCAACTCGATAATCTCATAACCTTTACGTTACATGTCAATATCTCAATACATCCATTAGATATTTCTATCAAACTCGTGGATAATTCCAACATGATCAGAACTAAAGTTGACGATCCATATCCCACACCCCGATTGTAAAGAGCTTAATAATGGATCAGAGTTTGAGACTTGATTTCTCTAATTTCTAAAAAGAGCGGTCGTTAAATGTGTATATACCACTAGACGTTTTTATGTTTTCTCAAAATCTTCTAAATGAAAATATTAGGGTACTGGAAACGAGATGATATACTACAGCTTGTTATGGGCAGAAACAAATATCAACGATCTAACATATCTTCGATTCCTTTTCATCTAAAATTAAAGGATAATATTATATTATATTATAAAAAGATGGAGAAAAAGCTCGAGAACATACATTTTTCTATAATTTGGGAAGGTGTTTGCTAGCGAAACGCTACACATAAAATTGCAAAGGTATCAATACTATTAAAATGGACGAGTTTTAATAAATCTGCTTAAAAAAGTTGTTTGGATCCTTTCATTAACTAATTATTTAGACAAACAATATGTTACTTTAAATTTCTCTAACAATCATTTAGTAAGATTTTATTTATTGGACCCATATCGTTTTGCAAACGAAAAGATTATGCCATATATATACGACCATATAAATTTGGTTCACGAAAATATAATATCACGTACACTTTATTATATTCTTCTTTAAATAAGTCTCATTAACTTTATAATAAAGATAAGTTTAAAAATTATATATTATGTTAATTTTATTTTATTGATAAATAACAATTATTATTTAAGATAAGTTTAAAATTATCAAAAACCGAACAAATCTTTTTTTTACTGCTCAACAAAAAACCTACAAATCTATTCTATTAAATTAGCCAAAAACCTCTCAAATAAATTTTAAGTTTCACCAACTGAACAAATGTAACTTTTATAAAATGCACAAAAATATAATGAAAGGTTAGATTTGGGCATTCGGGTCTTCGGGTCAAATATAAATCGGTTTCTTTCAGGTCCAAGTTCTTTGGGTCTTGGGCATTTATATCCAACTAGGTATTTGAATTATTATTTTTTTGTCCAGATCTGTTCATTTTAGTACTAGGTCAGTTTGAGTCAATAATTCAAGTATTTGTAAAATTTACTATGTAATTTTGCTACGTAATGAGTCTAGCTCGGTTCGAGTATTTAAAACAAAAAGATCTAAAAAATCCGAAAAGCCAAAAAAATCAAAACACAAAAATACCCAAAATCAAACAAATACCAGAAATAACTAAATATCTAAAAAGACCAAAATCTTATATGAGAACCAAATATATCCAATATTTTAAATATATTTTTAGAATTTGAAATTTTACCCAAAACCTGAAACTATAACAGAAAACGCGAATCCAAAATTTACTATAATATTTTTATACTGAGAACATATATGAATTACTCAAATATACAAAATATGAACAAAACATTCTAGGTACTTTGGGTACCCGGAGTCCAACAGAGACCCGTAGATCCAAAAAAATCTAATAGGTACTTTTTCCCAATCCCGAACCTCAACCTGTATTTCGTATTGGTTTGGTTCGTTTATCAAATTTAGGTAAATTTTTCATACTTAAGAAAGAGTTACATAAGAGTGTATATAAAAAATCTCGAATAAACTTATTCATAAGTTATATAATTTTAAACAAATTTCTGTATTCGATATAATACGAATTTATAACATAATAATACACAATATACTCAAAATATTATCTCATATCCAACTTCGTATATAACTCATAAAATCTGTATTTTCGATGCGCGGATCAAAATCTAGTAAGTTGTCATATGTCTTGTTATCGTCAGAAAAGAGAAAAGGAGCACATACGACGAGACAAGTAGGGTGCATAGTTGCTTTGATTGAAAAATAAAATTAGAAATGAAAACTTTTGATGATATAAAGGTTTATGAATATATTATCTATGATTAATCTACGTGCATTGTATTTGTATGTATCAGTCAAACTTCACTATTTACAAAGCTATTCTCTTTTTGAACACTTTTGAAAAAACAATATACTTGTTTCCTTTTACTTTTCATTAATTATATTTATTTAAAGTTATAATCTCGTTTTACCTTAATCTTTGACCATCAATTCATCAACAGTTTGGGTTATGATATTTTGAACAGTGTCCTAATCGAATTATTTGGTATGTTTAATCATTACCATTTACAAGACTGATAGCTCTTTGTTGGTTTATTTTATACCTGATACCCAACAAAAATGAACTAACAAAATCGGATTGTAAGTTTAATATAGTTTCATTTCCGTTTCAATGTTTAGAAAATGAACTAACAGAATAAAAAAATGGAATATGTAAACGAAACTTATAACTATTTTTTTCTATTGAAATGATGTTTCTTAGAATGGATAGAAAAGTTCAAGTTGAAGCATACTTAATACGATTCATATATCCGGCTTACTCAAATAATTATAATTTAGACAGCTGAATGTAATAGTTCAGAAAAAAAAAACACATGTCCTGTAATTAGGCATGGGTTTTCGGTATCCTACTCAGGTTCGATCAGATTAATCTGGATTTTTGGATTTTTTGTATTATGTTCATAAATCCAATCTAAATTTTAGCAGTTGGTTGGATGATCAGTTCATTTTTCCGAGATGGTTCAGATCAGTTAGAGCATCTCCAATGTAATATTCCTTTTTTTTTTTAAAATGGAGTAAAAATAAATATGGTTAAAAAATGTTTCAACCTAATTCTATTTCTCACTCCATAATGAAGTGATAAACAAACAAAAAATAGATTACTCCATTTATAGAGTAAACTCTATTTTGGAGTTGAATTGGAGCATTGTTTACTCAATAATCACTTTTACTTCATTTTAAAGAAAAAAATGGAGTGAGGTTGGAGATGCCCTTATAACTAATGCCTTTATAACTAATAGTATATGAAACTGCCAAAAAAACTTTTTGAAGATTAAATAAATTGATCAAAATTATTCAAAATAGATAAATTATTATAAAAATTTAACTGACAATTAATTGAACTACCTAGACTAAATTAAAAGTATACCAAAAAACTAAGTAAATTTTTTTCCTAAAATATCTAAATTATTTCAACATATGTAAAAATTAGTTAATAAATTTAACTAATTTCGGATATTTTTTATTCCTAATTCAAATTTTGGTTCGGTAAAGTACCTAGTTCTTAGATCTGTTCTTATATTTTTTTTATAATAGTTCGGATTGGAATTTTAGTTTTTTGTTTTGGGTTTCACTACAAGAAAACGTGCCCATAACAACGAACATTTACGACGAAAATATTTCGTCGTAAATTTACATGGTCTTTACAACGAAATTACGAGGAATCTAACTTTCGTCGTAAACGCCATGTAAATTTACGACGAACTGATTTCGTCGTAAACTCCATGTAAGTTTACGACGAATGTACGTGGAATGAGAAATACGTCGTAATCGAAAAAAAATCCGAAAAAAAAATCAGAAAAAAAAAATTTCAAAAAAAAATCTAAGAAAAAAATGGCCGGTGGCGGTAGTATTTATGAGTTACGGAGTTGAATGTATTTGCACAAAGATTCCGACGGGAGGGCGACGAACGTATTTCTGAGCGGGCTAGAGACATTCATGCACCAGGCGGGCTGTACACCGATCACACAGGAAAGCGGTAAGATGTTCTGCCCCTGTCGGAAATGCAAGAATTCAAAAT
>NC_027751.1:28794142-28794344 GCF_000695525.1 Brassica oleracea var. oleracea
CCGTGTTAGCCGGAGCGTTTCGGCGACGATTAAGGGTTACTACGACGTGGCATACCCGAACTGGAGCAAGACACTAAATCACGTTAAGATCACGTGGTTTAAATATTTTGTGGTAAGATTTTTAAATTTAATTAAATTTTCACTTTTAAATATATATATATATATATATATATATATATATATATTTTTAATATTTATTATT
>NC_027751.1:28795015-28824275 GCF_000695525.1 Brassica oleracea var. oleracea
AAGGCTCAAATGGATAGCCAGCAGGTTCGTTTAGACTCTCTTGAGGATTTGCTAGACGTGATGGCCGTGGGAAACCCGGTTATGCAGAGAATGTTGAGTGAGAGACGAGCCGCTCTTGGAATGCCACCACGAGATCCCCAAGAGTCCGATCCAACCCGTCAACAGCCGAGCAACCCCACCAACTACTTCGACAATATGTAGTTTTTTTTTTCTGTTTGTATTATGAATTTAAATATTATTGTATGACTTTTTAAAATATGTTTTCCAATTTCATATTTTGTTTTAAAATTTAAATTATTTTAAATTCTGAATATTAAATATAAATTAAAATTTATTATATACTAATTAATAATAATATAATAAGAAACGATGTAAACTCCTCGTAAACATTACATGGAGTTTACAACGAACGTTTACGAGTAATTAACATCGAAATATTTACGAGGATTTTACATCGAAATATTTACGAGTGATTTACAACGAAAGTATTTACGTGTGCTTTACATCGAAATAATTACGTGGGCTTTACGACGAAGTCTTACGTGGCGTTTACGACGAATCCTTTCCCTGCGCTTTACGAGGAATATGTTTCGTCGTAAACGTAACGAGTCGTTTACGACGAAACCTCCGTTACAACGGACGTTTAACAACGAAACGTCTTTCGACGTTAATTCGTCGTAACACCCCGTTTACGACGAATTTACAACGAATACTGCCCTAGTAAAAAATATGTTTTCTTGTAGTGTTTGGGTTTGGTTGGATTTCGGGTTGGGTTAAAAATGCCCAAATCTAACATGTGATTCTGTAAATATGTAACAAGCTTGCAAATATGCATTGTGAACTTTTCTTGAATCATTTGTACTATTGTTAATGTATAATATTGTTAAGAGATAATGTTAACTTTCAGCTCAGGAATTGAGACAGGAAGGGGAACAACAACAAAAAATGTAGAAGCAAGATATAGAGGCCATCTCGCTTTTCCAAGTTCCATAATTTTCTTGCTTTTTATGTTAATTTAGTACTCCATTCTTTATTATTTTTGTTTTTTCGCTTTTTTCTTTCTCTTTTAATGCACTCCATGCTTTTGGCCGGTGGAATCAAAACTATATTTTATGTTTTTTTAAAAAAACTTTATTTTTTATCTTTAGTTTGTTTTTTCTTCATATTTTTACAAGCCTTTACCTTGTCAATCCACGTGAGAATCGTGTTAACAGAAATGATATATTCTATAGAGACTCGCACGGGGAAGATAATAAAAAATATAACACCAAAGAACAAGGGAAGAGAACAATGTTTCGGTTCAGTTTTGGTTTAATTTTCTCCCCATTTTATATTTAAATTATATTTATATACAAATCAACTTTATTATAGGTTGGTGATCTATAAAAATCTGCACGTATTTATAGTTTAAGAGAGATTTGTATATATAAATTTAGAATTGGAAAACTCCTTTAGTATATTCAATCAAGTTATGTGATGAATTTGAAAATTTATAGATGATTTTAATGATTTTTTGTGTGTAAATGTTATAGTGATTTTGGATGCATCTAAGAAAGTCATGATGATTTTTATTGATCCTTAGAAATATCACAAGGCTGATAATATTTAAATTAAAAGGCAAAATATGTGTAGATTAAAATATTAAGAGCTGATAGTACTGAGATAAATTATAAAGGCTAGGAAGCCAATGATGACAACATATACCTAAAATGAATTAAATTTGATGAAGCCTGAAGGAATTAGAGTGAGCTTATTCGTTTGAAATTACACGATTTGAAGTAACGAAAAATAATCCTCCGGAAAATGTGATGTTATTCGTTTGAGTATCAAAATATATTGGTATAATATTGGAGTATATATATTCTGACAATGCTGGAATATGATTAGATGCCCATTTTGATTTGTTTGCCTCTTTGTTTCCATTTCTCTTTGGTACCCAAAACGCACCCACATTCTTCATCCCACTTTTATGCTTCTTGCCTATCTGTTATTGTATTTTTTATAATCAAATCTAGTATATCAATTTCATATCGAGGATTTAGCATCTATATAAATACCCATGTTTTATTCTCATCGGTCAGTTCATCTCGTGTGATCATTCTAATATAGAAGTGATTTATGAATCTATGTGAGCCATGAATTTGGAAGCATATCATCCCAATTCTCTGAGCCTAGAATATATTCGATTTTCGAATGATTATAGATTTATTATCTAAGCATTTAGAAACAGTGGCGTTAGAGCCGTGCCTGGATACAAGTCCATCAAACATGTGTGTTCGGGATAGATATAATTAAATATATTTTAAGGACCAATTTGAAAAAAAGACTGATTGGTTCATTTGGCTTTGGACTAGTCGTTTGTTCAAATTTGTTGATGTTCGATTCTTTCAACCATACCAATTTTACTAAACATTATACTAAAAGCCAAAAATGATTTTTTGCTTCTAAACTCAAAAAAGTATAGGGATATGGGGCCGGATACTAAACCATTATTGGTGCATTTTTGGAAGCTGCAATGCTCACCAAGATTGAAATATATTTTTTGGCAAATAATTTTTGGTTGTTTACCGGTATACATGAATCTTCACTCACGAGGGACAAAATGTGATATGTAGTATCAAGAGTGCCGTCCCAATATATTTTGTGGCCTAAAGCATAATTATAAATAGTGGTCTATGCTATTTAATGATATTTTTATCAACATACTATATATTCTATACAATATTTTATTTTCAAGAGAAACATATTTTTGTTTAGTCCTGCATAAAAAAATAGATGAATAGTAGACTATTAATTGATACTGTACCTATAATGTTTAGTGTTTTTAACAAACAATAAATCACATTTTAGTAGTTTCTTGAAACATTTTTTTTTTGTTAAAAAGTTTTAGAGAAAAATATATTTGAACCATTATATTCTAACATTAGTTTCTTTCTCACATACACCTTCAATCACATTACATTCTTCTTTACTTTCTATAATTTTATATGCAATGATGGAGATTAGAAAAACCCCAATGATAACAAATGGTTATAAATAGCAAAAATAATAGAAACAAAATAAATAACAAATCAGTTGTCCAAAACAAAAGATAAATACAATGTGAACATAATGTAAAAACAGAGACATTTAATAGTTTAAGAAAAACTACAGAAAATAAAATACTTAAACTAAGAAGTCAAAAACAATATTTTTAACCACTCAGCTATATTAATATTTTGAAAATGTGGCCTCAAAAATTATAATTTTTTTTGTGGCCTGAAGCTCTTCAGCCTTATGGAAGGCACAGGACTGAGTATCAAATGTGTGGTGCTCAGAAAAAATCTATTAATCATGTGTTTTTTGAATGTCTAATACCGTTTCAAATTTGGGCGCCATCTAAATATCCCATCATGCCCAAAGATTTTTCCGACCCTATCTCTTTTTACAAACATGGAGTATCTCTTTTGGAGGATACCAAAAGAACCAGATTTGAGTTATTTTCCATGGATTTTCTGGTATATTTAGAAAAATTGAAACGTTAAGATTTATAAAAATTAGATAAGGGATCCTTTAGATCTTCTCCGGACTGCGGAAATAGAAAGTGTCATGTGGGCTGAATCTCAGACCAAAAATTCTACAAACCGGATATCCCCACATATTGTGGAGAACCATATTGCATATAGCATAAACAAGTGTTACATTAATGGGGCATGGAGGGAGCAAGATTTTTACACGGAGCAAGGATGAGTTTATAAAAAAAATGGATCATCTGATACTATGATGGGTGCAATGTCTATTTCCAAGAGTCTATCACCTTTACATGCTGAATGTGAAGTTTTGATATGGGCGATAGAATGCATGAAGATCCTATAAATTTCAGAGGTGAAATTTACAACTAACTCTTCTCAACTTGTGAAGGAGTTTCTGCGATGTAAGGAATTTTTTTATGCTTTTACTATGCAACATATTCCGGGGGCACAAAACACAATGGCAGATAAGCTGGCACGAGGTGCTAGGAATCAGCCTTATGCTATGGTTTATGATGACTCAATTCCCTAGAATTAGCTCTCGGATCAGGAATCAACTTAGTTTCGTTTCGCTTCGCTTTTTGTTGTAAAAATAACTCAAAAATGTCAGGTACCGTCAGGTGTGATGTCGACACGTGCATACACGACCGATTCAGATAATAAATACATTACGATAAATATGGGTTTTTGTAGTGACTATCGCTAACGTCTAAATATCATATTCATATGGTACGCTGCTTTAACAGAGCTCTGGTTGAGTCAGTCGCAAAGATATTGTGTCTGCCTCTGATACATATACGACGATCATTTAAAATTATTATTCATTGACCAACATATTTTTTTAACGAAAACAATGTTTGATTTTTTTTTTTTTTTTGGGAGAAAGACAATGTTTGATATTAATCTCACGGTCCTCACCTCCTCTCCATAATTCTCTAATCTACCAATTTTTTCACGTTCGGATCCACTAAATTAGAGGATCGAGAACTCTATCATAAAAATCTATGATGTAGTAATTTTTAATACAACTCTAACACTCAGAAGACAATCATGTGGATATTATGTTTGGTTAAGAAAATAAAATCCTTTTTCTCTTTCGCTTTCTTGTAAATATTATTTTCTATATGAATCATGTGGATACTTAATTTCTATATGTTCCAACTTCTTCTGATATATCCACAAATTACATATATAATATGAATGATTCACTCTTTCGCCGAATTGATTTGGAGAGATGAGTTTGGAAAAAATCTTCCCCAACTTTGTATAGTATCCAATACTCACTTAAAGTGATATTACTAAATTACTAATGCATACTCTGAAGAAGGTAATGGATGATGCCTAACTTGCTTTTTTGTTTAAATTTTAAAATATTAAATCGCTAGCAACATAAGACCACCTCCAATAGG
Source organism: Brassica oleracea var. oleracea (assembly GCF_000695525.1). Classification (NCBI taxonomy): domain Eukaryota; kingdom Viridiplantae; phylum Streptophyta; class Magnoliopsida; order Brassicales; family Brassicaceae; genus Brassica; species Brassica oleracea. The sequence goes on from NC_027751.1 coordinate 28,799,934, forward strand.
GGTTATTCCTATTGGAACTATTAAAATATGTATCATGTATGTATATATGTATGCATATATTATATATGTATAAATATTTTTTTGTGGAACCCATAGACAAAGGCTCCTAAAATCTCATTCTATGAGCCTTTGTCTATGGGATTCCACAAAAATTATGGACCCCACAAATATTTATACATATATAATATATATATATATATATATACATACATGATACATATTTTAAGAGTTCCAATAGGAAAAACCCCATTGAAAGTGCTCTAAGGAAGCGCCCCGTTTAAAAAATAAAACATATATATCACAATAAACTAACTACTGAGATGTGCAGATTTTTTATTCAATATAGTTAACTATCTTTAAAAAAAAATGTTAACTATTATATTTTATTATTAAATGTTTTTGTAAAAATCACAAATAAGATTTTTTTTTTATATATATTTCTGGGGATCCCAGGCGGTAAACCCAGACTAATCCCCACGAGGTCTTCCATCCAGACACATAAGTTGTGTACCATTCATATGGTCTTGCGTATTAGTATATGTAAAATATATGCGTAGATCCATTATCCCATCAGTTAAATTATCATTTGAAAATTGTGTGTGTTTGTGTTAATTGCATCAACATTCACGGGTCGACTTCGATGATCACATCTCTATGGATATGGTTAACGTCCCACAAAAAAAAACATTCACTTCAAAGCAATTTGCAACATCACAGATATTAATTCATCTACAGAGCCCACAAACAACGTAAGCTTGGGTCCTACTCTGTTTCTACTGCCACTTGTAATTCACTCCGTCCACTTGTGTGTTTTGTTTTGCTTTCCCTAAAATCCCAACGTCAGACTAATGATTATAATGTGATATTGGAGGCGATTGTGTGTGAACTGGTCATTACGTATGCATTTCTATTTCCGTAATTCATCTATTTATTTCAAGTTTTGATTAAAAGATTTTACTTTTTTTTTTGATAATTTTTCTTATTACGTACATGTTAAAAAGATTAATTTCAAATCTTAAATTGTTATATGAATTTTCATTTGTTGTTTAAAAAGACTAATTTAAAATGAATTTTAGTTTATTGATTTATAGTAGCACGATTATTGTGTTACTATCTTAAAATGTTATCTCCATTTCATTTTTCCTTATCTTGAGAATAGTTTTGATGCAATTCCCCTGAATTTTTTTTATGAAGATAATTATAAGAAAAATGAGTAATAAAATGTGAACGTCACTGAAAAGAAACTGATAAATAGATGAATAAATAATTATAATCAGAAAATAAACAAAAAGGCATTCGAACTCATCCGAATATGATGCTCTATATATACAAAGAACCTCACACCACTTTGTTCATAGGAAGAGCACGAGCCAACCCCCACAAGTGGTACTTCACCTCGATTCTTATAAAAAAAAAAATTAAGAGAGATATGGTGTTAAAGATGTCGGAATCAGCTAAGCCCTACTTTGCAATGGTATGCCTCCAATTCGGATATGCTGGCATGAACCTCGTTACCAAGGTTGTGCTCGACGGCGGCATGAACCATTTCGTCCTTGTGGCTTATCGTAATGCCTTTGCCACGGCCGCTATAGCGCCTTTTGCTCTTCTCTCGAAGAGGTAACATATTAGTTATATATATACTGAAATGTACAAAGATCGATTCCCTGATAGAAGTATTTTTTATTTGGATGCTTTAGGAAAGTGAGGCCAAAGATGACGTTCCCGATATTCATGCAAATATTTCTACTAGCGCTTCTTGGGTTAGTCCTCTTGATTTGTATCACTTTCTCGAAACATTCGCTTGACATGTATATGAATATATTAATATTTTTTTTTTTTGGTAAATTCCTTACTACAGGCCTGTGATCGATCAGAACCTGTATTACGCTGGACTTAGACTCACCTCACCGACTTTTGCCGGCGCCGTTACCAGCATCGTGCCCGCTTTGACATTTATCATTTCCATAATTTTCAGGTATTTACATTTAAAGCATCACTTAAAAATTAGTTATATATAATGGTAGGTAAATACTATTAGTTATATCATACAATATGGTCCGTTGATTATGATGTATGATTTAAATGTTTTGGTGATATAAAAAAGGACGGAGAAGGTGGAGCTGAGAAAAGTAAGATTCCACGCAAAAGTGGTGGGGACATTAGTGATAGTGGTTGGAGCCATGTTGGTGATTTTATTCAAAAGTCCTCTAATCAACTTTCTCCGGTCTCACCTCATCCGCGAAGCTTCGTCGTCCGCCGGCGAAGACTACCTCAGGGCCACCGTCTTCCTCCTCATCGCTTCGTTTTCTTGGGCTTCCTTCTTCGTTCTTCAGGTATAAATTGTCTAAATATTTTTGTTTAACATAAGATTAAATAAAAATTAAATTTGCATATTAATTAACATTTAGTTCTGACGAGTTAGGAAAACTTATACTTTTTTTTGGTAAATATGTTAAAAGAAAATATATACTTTATTTCTTCAGGCAGCTACGTTGAAGAGATACTCATCTCATCTTTCATTATCGACGATGGTTTGCTTCTTGGGAACCTTACAATCCACATCCCTAGCGTTTGTGATGGAACCAAACCTTTCTGCATGGAACATTGCCTTCGACATGAACCTTCTAGCTTCTGCTTATGCGGTTTGTCCTTATGGTTACATATATAAATTTGTGTAATATATCGAATTTCAATATTCAATTATCTGATTTGTGAATGCATATTTTATAGGGTATAATGTCGTCCAGCATAGCGTATTACGTGCAAGGGATGATGACGAAACAAAAGAGCGTTGTCTTTGTCACTGCCTTTAACCCTCTTATTGTCATAATTGTATCCATAATTAACTTCATTATCCTCGGCCAGAGATTATACCTTGGCGGGTAAGCAACCAATGGATTTTGACTAATTAGGTCACTTGGCACCATCTTCATATTGTATCTTAACTTTTACTAATTTTGTTTTCTAATTATGATATCTTAGGATTCTTGGAATGGTGATACTAATGGTGGGAGTCTGTGCGGTTCTGTGGGGAAAGGAAGGTGATGAAGAAGAGAACATTGAGGAAAAATTTGTAGAAGTTATAAAATGTTGTAAAGATTGCGGAAACAATAGTCTCTCGATGCCAAGAATTGATGAGGAAGTAGATGTTGAAATGCAATCTACCAAGAAAGATAAGACGGTGGTGGATTTGTTGTAGTTCTCGTGAGTAGAAAAATGTTCACGAGCTTAATAGATGTTTTAAATCTTATATTTTTGTTAGATAGAGGAGCAACTTTCTCTGTTCTATATTCTGCTCCAACCTCTTGGGTTTAGGTTTTGTTTTATAATCTTCTTGTTTATAGTAGAGTAATTATGATTAAATAAATGTTTAAAACTTCTTCTTTTTCTTTTTATTTTTAAACTTAGACCAAACACATTATAATTCAAATGTGTACTCATAAGAATAATGGTTATGAACATACAGTTATATGATGATGAGGTGATGAAAGGAACTATGATGTAGTGGCGGTGGAGATCATGCCCAACTTGGCACGAGGATTAACACTATTTAAGGGGTGGAAATCAACACTATTTAAGCTAAAAGTATAAGAGCATCATTAACCCTATAATCACATTTGAGTTTTTTAATGACTTGTTTAATAATAAAAGTTAGTTAAAAAACCAATAGATTTTGCGTTTAAGTTTCTTAATTAAAGGTTTAAAAAAAATAATAAACATTGTTTTATTAAAACTAAATATTTTTTAAAAATAAAACATAGTAAAAGATAAAATTTTAAACATAGATTTAAAAAAACATAAAAACAAAGATTAGTAAAATAAACCAGAATAATTTGAAAGAAGCATCTGATCTCAGTTGTTGTATTCATCACGTCTAAATTTATGTCATATATGTTCAACCAAATCAGCTTTCAGTTGTTGATGCATTTGTCTATCACGAATTCTTGTTTGAACACCCATCATATTGGCGATATTTTTAGGCATATCAAGTAGACGTTAAAGATCAGCCGGTGTTGGTCTTCTTAGGTACTCATCGCCAAACAAATAAATTATTCTTTCCACAAAATTCTCCACACATGACCGAGTTGTAGTTTCACCGAGCCAGAGGTATTCGTCGACCGTATCAGCCGCACTACCATATGCCAAGACACGAATGACTACTGTACACTTTGGAGTGCTGAGAGACCAAGACTTTCTTTTGGCGAAAGAACTGAACTTCGTTGGAGAGTCGATCAACAATGTGCATGAATAATGACTTGTTCATTCTAAAACGTCGTCGGAATAAATTTTCAGGATAAGTTGGAGTTTCACTGAAATAATCATTCCATAAACGTACATGACCTTCTTCACGATTTCTTTCGATATAAACTCATTTTTTTCTTTCTTTCCTCTCATCTTCTTGACCACCGTAATGAATGGAAAATTTCTCAAATGTTTGATCAAAATGTTGATCAAAATTTTGATCAAATGTATCATCAATTGATTCCTCAAAAGTGTTTTGAGAAGAAGAAGCCATATATGGTGATTAAAGAGAAAAGATGACTTTGGTGCTGTGAAAATTCTAGAACCAAGAGTGTTGTGATTAAAGAGAGAAGATGACTTTGTTGTTGTGAATAAATAGAGAAAGCAAGAGTGTTGTGACTAAAGAGAGAAGATGACTTTGTTGTTGTGAATAAATAGAGAAATCAAGAATGTTGTGATTATATAGACACAAACATGTTTGATTCTTTACAAGTACGTGACTCATAATACACAAGAATACAAGACACTTAATACACAAGAGTACAAGAAATAAGAAGTACAAAGTGAGATAAAAAGCTCTAAATGCTCGTGATTGAGAGTGGCCCGTGAGAAGACACTAGTACAAAGTATTCTTGTCCGTGACATAAGCATGATTATCAGTCCGTGACACAGAAACATACAAGACATTACACAAGCGTGTTCTCACCTTTGTCAGCAGCACAAGACAGTTTCTTCCGTCTATGACTCGTGCGCCTCCTCTTGTGTCATGTTACCTACTTAGAAAACAAGAACAAGACACTTAATTACAAGCTAAACATGACAGAACAAGACACATACAAGCTAAACATAACTGAACAAGAACAAGAAACATACAAGCTAAAACATAAGAACAAGACACTTAATTCCATTACATAACATTTTAAACATAACAACAAATACATTAACTCCATACAAGAACAACATCACACAAGAAACTTAACAGAGTTTCTTTTTAAACCACTAAAAGAGAACAAGAACAAGAAACAACAAGCTAATTTTAAATGAAAACATAATATGAAACTGGAAATATGAAACATAGACACTCGTTTTTAACATGCCACACTAATTAGCCAACATTTCTGTAATTAGCTTCTTCTTTAGGGCTTCTTCTTCTTCAGATAGTGGCTCTGGTTTTGCAATGAGTCTGTCAAGCAGACCCATCTTCGACAGTCTTTCTTTCACTGCCAAGTTTTTCTCCTTAATAGACCACATGCTCTGAAACTCAGAGAGAGCCTTGCCATCCACTATAGTTCTCTTACCAGATGCTCCTTTCGCTGCCTTCACACCAGGAGGACGTTGCTCACCTAGATTGGTAGTTGCTTGAGAGCTAGATGATTGAGCACCATCCTCACACCTTCTCTTCTTAGAGCTTTCATCAATCTTACTAGTAGCAAGTTCACACTATTTCTGGTCATACTGCAGCTCCTCCCAAGCATGTTGAAGGTTAAATTTCAACTTATGATCGTTGTAGAATATTTCGTGTGCTGCCTTAACAACATCATTCTCATTCTGACCACTAGTTTTTTTGTCTTGTTGCAGCCTCATAGGATCCAGAAAACTTGCAAACAAGATCGTTTATTTTTTGCCACCTTTGCTTACACTGAATTGCCTCTCGCTTTTCACCTCTTTCAACCTTTGGACTAGCTGCTATGCGTTTCCAGAAATCTCCTGCTTTTTGCTCATTGCCTACAAGAGGATCCTTGCTCGTGTTTAACCATGAGCTAATGGGCACTACATCATCTGAGGGACTCCATTTCTTTTTTTCTTTGCGCTTTGTAGGTGTCTCTTCACCGAAGCTTGAAGTTTCAGTACATTGCGTACCAAACAGAGGGAGTTGTGAGCTAACTAGCTCATGAAGAAAGGGTTCAGGATGGAAACTATCTTGTTGACTGTTCAAAAGGTCAACAAAATTGGAGCTCTGACCATCTGGATTCGTTGAATCCATATCCTAAACTGTGAAAGAAGAGAGAAAGAAGAAAAAATGTGTTGCAAGACTAATACAAAGAGAAGAAGAAACATGTTTAGAAAATGGAAAGAAATAGCAAAAGAACCGGCTTTAATAGATGAAAATAGATGAGTTGGCATGTATCTAACATATTAATTACCTAGCACACAGTCCTAAAACAAGCATTCATCACACGCATATTCACTAACCACAACCTAACTCTAACCAGCATTCATCATACGCATTCATCACAATCAACTACTATCCAAATGTGAACGCAATAAAGAAGAAAGCAAGACAATAGAATCAAGTTAAGAGCAGTGGAGTGATCGTACCATCACCAGCATTGTCATTAGTAGAGTAACATCTTGCTTGACAAGACTGGCACCAACGTTCTTGACTTTATCCTTGAATTCAATGTTTTTAGGAGCACCCCAACTTTGCTCGATCACAACATTACGTCCCTGCAAAGTCAAGACTATAAATGAGTATTTGTATATGGAATAAGCTTTGAGTAATGGAGCTTTATGTTGTCTTTACCGTCTTACTACGGAGACTGCACCTTGGACCCTCACACACAATCTCGCTACCATCCATCTACAGAAGCAGAAAGAATCCTTAAAAACTGAAGCTCAGAGGAATGAGGATATGTGTATTTTGAGTGGAATAGAACCTTAAGTTTGAGTTTGAGCTGATCAAATTCTTCATCATTGAGGATCAGATTTCCCGAAACACAAGCCATTGAAGCTTCCAAGAATCTATGTTCATCAAAACCTACTGTTTCATGTAACCAAATCAAAGATGAAGCTTTTACCCTAAGAAACCAAAAACAAAAATAATAGTTGATTACTTACAATGACAACACTGATTCCTTCCCACATCAACTCTTCTTTAAAGTTATCAAACTCCTCATTTGACATGATCGCTTTGCCATCGTACTAGAACGACTGCAGAAAAAATATATAACAATTGGTTGTTTTCTTCTCAGCCTTGTTGATGATGCAATACAGCATGATGTTGCTATCCACGTCTTCTCCTCCCACTTGACCTTAAAGGAAATACCAAAAGACTCTCTAAATTTAGAACTTTCAACAGCGAAGGCTACAACTTTTGGGAAAATCAATTTAAGACATGATTTCTCTGTGGTGGCTTTTGGAGGCAACAAGAAGAATCTTTTTCTCAAGGGAACTGTTCTTCCAGGGCTGAGCTGAGACCATTGAGTCCTCGACGACGAGAAACAAGTGGTGTGTTTGCGAGAAACGGCGGAGAAGAGTGAATGGATGACTCTGATCCTCATCGAAGGGAAACCAATTGAATTTTTAACAACAGAAACATAAAAAAAAGAACCGCCTTCGTCGTCCTCACGGAAAAGACATTGTTGTCTTTCGGAAAAAACAAGAGAAGACGAAGAAACAAAAAGAAAAGAAAATAAAGAGAGAATTTTTTTTTATGTTTGATTGTGTACTGACACGTGTGTTTAAAATCCCTCTAAAGATCGGTGTCCAAAATGCTCAATTAAGGATCAATTATCTATTAATTATTTACTTTTGATTTAATTAAATGAGTGATTTAGCTTAAAAATTCTCTTAAAAAACTGCAATAATCATGCTCTAAAGATCTAGTACCTAGAGATGATGCACAACATATTAATCGATACATTTTCTTAGAAAATATTTTGTGTAACTTCTAGACCTTTGTAACCAACGCAGTTGGCCTAGAGGTAGTTGAGGACCAGATCCAATACGCTCCCCGCAGGTTCGACTCGCGTTGGCCACCCGGGCTGCCTTAAATGATAAGAATACGTGGAGTGCCGTGGACCGGTGGGAAATAGTCGGTTGACCACGGTCGCCAGATCACCCGACGTTTACCTTTGTACGATTACTTTTTCTATTGTTGCAAAAAAAAAAAAAAAACAACATAAACGTTGGCGTTTTGCTAGTAACTGAAATAAAACGCATCACCTTTAGTAAATACAAGTAAACAATAATGACAATGCATAAGAAACATACCTTTCATTAAAACAAAATTCAAACTGTTACAACATTTGCTTCTTACATATACTCTCCGGACTAAAATTAAAAAGACGAAGCAATTAAAGTTTTGAACAATTCATAATACAAATACATTTTATATCATGGCCTTCAAACCAACTACCGTCATCAAATCCACGGCTGCAGGCATATTCACAATTATAGCAATGGCTGCATTCGCATCTGCATCCACTGGTTTAGCTCAATCTCCTGAACAAGACCGCTACCTCAACCAATGTCTTGGGAAGATATCTTCAAGGTGTGCAATGTATGCCACAGCCGAAATGTATCACCATGGGCCGCTGAAACAAAACGGATGTTGTCTAGAAATTTATCACATGGGACAAATTTGTCTTAACATCGTGACAAGGCATGTGATAGAATCCCTTGTTCCCAAACTTGAAGCTACTCAGAAACAAGGCCTTATTGAGAAAGCCACACAGATATGGTATCTTTGTGTCCCGGTTTAATTTTTTATAGATGAATGACCATTCACCATTCGAGTTATACTAGTAGAATTGTGTTATTTAGCTACTTTTTTTTATTTCTTGATATTGAACATTGTAAACAATAAAAAGTCATTCCGAGTCAAGTTTGGCAGCAATGTTATCTCAGTAATAATACTAATGGATCATGATCATCTTTTTCCAGTGGAGAATGTCTTATGTGAAAAACACAAATTGGATGAAATTTTATATACAAAAACAGATATTATATAGAAGTTTTTTTTTGTTTCTTTTCTCGGATGTTAGGGGCAAAGACACTTTTGTGTTGCAAACCTCAACAGCTCTTTTACAAAAACTCTCTTCATTTTCCATACATACATTTTTGTTGTTGTTGGCCTTGTGTTCATTTATACAGTTACATTGATGTTGGGACCGGAGAAGTTCTGCTTTTCCGAACTGCTGCTTCTTTTTTTACAGCTTGAACGTTAAAAGCAGTTTCCTGCGGCGTTTTTTTTGGTTTTACAGACAGATGATTACAGCGGTTACTATTACGAGCAGCTTCGGTGACACCCTTTTGAAGTTTGGACCGATGCTAGCCGAAGCTGTTTATGAACAGAATAAAGATTTGAGATGAGTAAACAAATCTACAGATCTTTATGTTGAGAACAGAAGAAAGACTTACATGGAGTGGGAGAAGGTGCAGGTGTTTTCTCACTGTCTGGTCTTGACTCAGGGGAGATTCTTGCTGGAGGTGGGATATGAGCAAATACTACATGGGGAAGTGGGCTAGAAACTGGAATAGCAAGATGATGACTTGGCGGTGTATGGTTTGGTGCTGGTGCGTGTTGCTGAGACCGGTGTGGTGCAGGAGTTGGTGTTGCAGAGTGATGGTTCAGAGCATCGTTTCCTTTCGGTCTCCCCCTCTGCTCGTAAGGGCAAGGAGGTGGGCTTCTCCGGTGTAAATGCAAGTGTTTAATTGGCGCAGATGCAGGTGCAAGGCTCTTAGCTGCAGGTGAAGGTTCTGGAGCAAGTTCCTGATGGTGGTGGCGATGACGATGATGATGGTAGTAGTGTTTGTGGGTTTCAGGTTGAGGAGAAGGAGAAGGAGCTAATGGTTTGACGGGTGAATGTGGTAAGATTGAGGAGAGACGGACTTGCTTAACCTTACCAAACACTGTGTGGTTTAGGCCAAGGTTTTTTGAATGGGAGCTAGTGATAGTTTGAGCAAGCTGCTTCAGCCTTGATGAGGTTCCGAATGTGAGCAGAACAGAAGAATGAACTATAGTAGGAGGCGCCAACGTTGAGCCTCTGGAGTTTGACAAGGTTATGTACAAGTTCTGCAGTTCAAGCAAGATACAACTCTAAGCTTCTGAATCATTAGCAATAGACTGATCTAATTGAAATGGTTATACCTCATAGGAAGCCAGGTTTATACCCTTCTTCAGCTGGCTAGTGAGCTCCTCGAAGTTAGATTGAATTTGGTAAATAGAAAAGTTTAACGTGAAGTTGAAGAGAAGCTGAGCTTTCTGCAAAGGGAATACAGGCTGGGAAGGGATCACAGTGATGCCTCCTGGGAACTTTAACACCTCAAAGAAGAAAGGTTGGCCAAACAAGGATTCAGTTAACCGGAAAGACAACTGGTTTGTTACCAAAGATACAAAAGCTGCCTTGATTAGACTCTCAATCTCTGTAGGTATCTTAATGTTCTTCTTCTTGGGGTCGATTGCAAAGATAACCATTGTTCTGTTTAGATTCCCCCAGCGTTCAAGGGTTAATACCACAACCTGGCTCAGAAAAAAGGAAGCATAAGTTAGAGAATGATCAAACATTGTATACAATAAAAAATCTACAGCTTAGTTACTTTGGTCATGGGAAAGCTTATTTCATCAGTGATATCATTCTCAAGCTGCAACAGATTGTCTTCCAAGAAAGAAACTGGTTTTTCGACATCAAAACTTGCCACTATTCTGTGTCCTGCAATAGAAACAAACACCAAAAAGGAGACGTATCATGACCATATATTATAAAAGAAATTGCAAGGAGAAAGTTACATAATACAAACTAAAACAGTCCTAAGTGTACCAAAGCAAATGAACTAGGCCTACCTTGTTAATTGATTATACCAACTAACCAGCTTTGAGAATAGACATAAATGGAAACAAATCATTGCTTTTTTCATGAAACATTATTGAAACTAGATTCATTATTTACATCACCAACACTAAGTAAACAGTAAAGTTAGCTTCTTCAGCACAGCCAAGCTTAAAAAACAACATTCTAAGGAAGGAAACACTTACAGAAAAAACTCCACCTTTTAAGCAGTGTTTGATTACAATACTAAATATGGAGTTCATGGTGTAATCTTAATAAACTCGACAACAAGGTTTTACATATAATTTTATAGATAACCAATAAAGAAAACGCCTAAAAATAGCCAATTCTAAGTCCAAAGTCAATGTAAACATATACACACATTCCCCTACATCATCTCCTCAAAAACTGAAACAAAATCCATTAAAAAAATCATCAAAGGGTTGTCATGTTATAGAAAAAGATTCGAGCTTTATGACAGCTCATTCTCTCATTCAGGTGGATCTGCATCACTCAATTCACGAAGATGGAGATCGAAAGGTTTGATTTTTTTTAATATACCTTTAAACCTTGGATCGAGATCTAGATCGTCACGATCTGATAACCCGAGGAATGGAGGCAGCCAAAACACGGCGGAGAGAAAGACAGCGGCGGAGAAAGCAAGAATCAAAACGCATCTGAGACTAAAGCATCTTGAGATCCGAGCAGAACAACAACAGCTAGAGCATCTGCTTCCTTCGTTGTTCCTAGCTGTATCGTTGTTCTCTGGGAGATTCTGCTCCTCGTCGCTGTTCTTCCCCATAAGAAACAAAGATTCATTCACGAGATCCTCCGATTGGTTTTAGATTCTGCCGCCGCACCCATCAAAAGGCCGGCTTGTTCTCTCTAGATTGAAACCAAAAAGTCTTCAAATTTGTGAAGGGAGATGCTTCAGAAGCGAGGAAGATCGACGGAGAGGAGAATGTGGTGGGGCTCAGGGTCAGGGAGACGGAGGAAGGAAGGAGTGAAGTAGCTTTCTCTCTCTGCAAATGACAATAGGAACCTCTTGTCTTGTGTTCTGTCTGTAGCTTTATCTTGTAGCTTTACATTTTAACATTTGTTTTAGTAATTTTTTATGTTCCTAGAGCAGTTGTGTAGTACTAGTGGGAACCTCGTGTCAGTTTCAAATTCGAATTTTCATTCTTTATTATTATTATTATCTTTTTTTAGGCAAGCTAAATAAAATAATAATATTGTATGAAAAAACAATGAAATAAACAAAAGAAAGGTAGAAAATATAACGGCAGAAAGATATATAAATGGCATGAGCATATGCTATTTTATATGTAATCACGATAATGTTACTTAATTAGGACGAATGTTATTAAGGGTATATATCTTGAGTTTATGAATTTTATACTAGCTTTATTTTAAAGATTTAAGAAAAAAAGGGTTTATTAATTGTCAGGAAATTGTGTAATTATGCTATTTTCTCTATAAAACAATGCAAACAAGTATGTTAAGCAACGAATAGGATGCCTACCAAAAAAAAAAAAAGCAACGAATAGGATGTTTTTGTTATTGTTGTTGTATACAAGTCTCACATACTTTTTTTTGTCAGCTGCTATCTAAGCTAGATCAAGTGGTGGTCAGACGAGTTAATTCACCGAGTGTATACAAGTCTCACTTCCGTCTGACCGGGTCTGATTTACATGGGAAAAGATATAATCTTTATTCTTTATTTATTTTGTTAACGCATTCGGCTGACCATTTCTACTCCGAGAAATATGAGACAGGCTCACATCCTTGAAATCCTCATGTAATCTCTGGAATACTTCGATTTCTATCGCGAATGTTGGTCATTCCACCGGGTTTGTAGTCATATCCACTAGGTCCGAGCAGTCCGTCTCTAACCATATCGAAGTTATCCTCCTGTCTCTAGTACATGTAGCTGCCCAAAGTAAACTTTCCATCTCAGCACGCAAAGCTGAGAGGTTCCTGCTGCACGCTCGTAATCCAAAAGATTCAGAACCCATTTGATCCTTAAGACTCCACCCTAAGCCACTTACACTGCCATTATCGATCCATGGCGCATCAATTTGACAGGTAGGGATTTGGGGTATTCAAGGGGGCACTGTTTCAACCTCTATAATAGGAGGGTTGCCATGATCCTCGTTTGCTTCCTCTTTTTCATTAGCTTTCCTCCAACATTCTACCTCAAGAGACGTATGTTGGAGAGTGTCAATCGTGGATACGACTTTCCCATTAAAGAGTTTATCGTTCCTCGCCTTCCAAATGTACCAACAGATCCATGGGAAGGTGTCGAATTGTGGTCTCAGTAGAGCCATCTCTTTTCTCATCCAAAACAGAAAGTTCATGTTTTGGTATATAGATGTACTCGGGAAGTAACCCAAAAGGAACCTATAGTCCATAAAAGCCCAAACCTGCAGGTCTGGGGGGCATTCAAAAAGAAGATGGTTAATCGACTCCACTGGGACAACACATCTAGGCCAACTCCTATATGTGCCCAAGTGTCTGTAAGTGAGCCTCTCTGCCGTCGCCACACAGCCTGAGATATCATGCCACAAGAAATGCTTCATCTTACTTGTAGCTTTTATCTACCACACATGGCTCTGTAGGCTCATGATACTCGGTTCTAGAACCCCTTCTTGCGTAAGACTCGGCTTGATCGATCAGAGTAGGTCATAACTGGTTTTAACTTAATACACTCCTAATTTTGTGTGGTTCCAAACATATCCATCCGGAGCAAGAGAGCGAGATAGTTTTAGCCCAAATATCAAAAAGATATCATATGGGTGAAAGAATTCCCGCAAAAGTTGTATATCCTACTCTTTGTATCATTCCTAATAAAGGATTGAACAAGAAGTTGGGGTAGTCTGTAAACAATGTGGTCGGTAGGTCTAGGTGCTCGAGCGACTGTGTCTGGAACCCAAGACTCACTCCAAACCCTCGCTGGAACCCAAGACTCACTCCAAACCCTCGTATCTCGATCCATACCAATTGTTTTCTGTAAACCCGATATGAGTAGAGGTTTTGTTGCCATGATACTATGCCATCCATATGATGGTGAGTATGTTCTTTGATCTTCCAAAGGGAATGTATGATTGTAGTACCTTCCTTTTGAAATACGTGCCAGTAAAGAATTCGGGTAATAAATTAGTCTCCACAATTGTTTTGCAAGAAGCGCAGTCATGGAGATCACGAAAACCTAGTCCCCCCGAATCCTTGGGGGTACATATCTCCTCCTATGCTATCCAATGTAAACCTCTGCCGTTCTGTTTTGAGTTCCACCAAAAATTAGAAGTTGTGCTCCTTAGTTTATCGGAAATGCCTTGTGGAAGTAAGTAACACGACAACACAAATATCGGAACTGCTATGACCAAGTGTTGACTCGCCTATTGAGCCGTTCTTGAACAAAGGAGAACACTTTCATCTTCGAGCCACAAATTTGCTCTGATAATCTTAGGTACATACCCATGCCTCCTTCAGTAGAAAAGTCCATGACATTTTTTATATCTTGTTTCAGAGAAACATCCACTCGGTTTCCAAAAAACATCGAAGATTTTGCCACATTTAGTATTTTCCCGATGCTTTTCTATATATGTTTTGAAAAATTTCTATGATATCTCTGCATTGGCTTACTTCCGCCTTACAGAAGTGCAAAAAAAAAAGAAAAGATGTGAGGTCCTTGGGCTCACTCTTGCAACACGAAGGCTTACTATCTTTTTCTCCGCTTCTGTTTCGTTCAGGAGCGAGATCAACGCATCTGTACATAGTATGAACAAGAAAAGAGAAATGAGGTCTTATTGTCTCAAACTTCTCTTTGATTAGATTTGCCTTCTAAATTTGCCATTGATTACAATTTGATATGTAACCGAGGTGACACAACAGAGGTAAATCAATCTCTCACGGACTTATTCACTTGAATTCAGATTAAAACACGATAATGGTACTAGTTTAGATCACTATTTGAATATTTGAGTAGGTGAAAAGTAAAAACAAATATGAAAAGTAAGAGATAAATATTAAAATGGTACGACAAGTAGATAAATATTAAAGAACAATAATTTTTTATGATGGGAAACTGTGTAGAACTTGGAAGTAAACTTGTTCAGAAGAAAAAGTAGTTATTTGACAAAAAAAAAAGTAGTTGTGAAACTTCGATCACGGAAGAGAAACAAAAATAAGTTTTTTTGTTTTTTTGACCGAAGACAAACAAAAAGAAGTAGAAAAAGAAGTTTTTATTTTATTTTTCAAAGCTAGCAAAAAGAAGTTAGGTCAAAGACTTTTGTCACTTTCCCTCTACGACAGATATCTTGTGGCTTAAAAGCTTCTTCTTCGTCGGTGACAATTGAGTTTTAAGATAGAGCTAGTTTCACGACATTTGTCAGTTGTCTTAATTTCTAAACCATGTGTGGCTGTAATGCTATTTACTGCTCAGTCAATTGCAAACCATGTGTGTGATCTAGCTAATACCATTCATGATTTACTGCTTATTCAACCAAAATCTCAGCCTTAAGAAAAAAAAACAAAAGAGGTCAAAACTCGAATTTCTATTGCGTCCTATATGATCCAACTTATATTTCTAAGAAAATATATATAGCCTTATAATTCTTGTGGAACATACATAGAGCTAGACATTAAAATCAGAAGAATACTAAAAGGAAAAGGAATCAAAACTACCTTTGAACTAACATAGTTTGGTCATCTAGCTATCACTTTCGTCTAAACTGAGACAAAACCTAATATATATATATATATATATATATATATATATATATTAATGAAATTTAGAGATTCCAAGAATGGTCAAGCTTTGCTAGCTGCATGAGTCCTGCGTCTATCATATATTTCCCAGGTTCCGGTATAATAAGAGCAACGTTATCGCTGACTCTTAGCCCAATTTTTTCCCTAAATCCAATTAAAAAAAATTAAGAAAAGACAGAAGTCCAAGAATCGCCCCTTGCGTAAGGCCTGGAAGGTCCGCCTCTTAGTGACAGGTGTCACCAAACGAGAGGATGAAGAAATCGGTTACGCGTCTCTTTCGATCATCTCTTTCTCTCTCTCTCTCTCTCGAAAGCTCTCTTTGACGAAAGGAGATTCGACGTCTCCTTCGGTGACTTTTCTCGGCGACTTCTCCTTCGGTGTCTCTCATCGGCGACGTCTCCTCCAGTGGTTCTTCTCGGCGACCTCTCTCTGTGGTTCTCCTCGAGGCGACAGAGCTCTCTCTCGGTGGCTCTCTTGAAATTGAAAGGTAAGCGGTTGTTGTGTTCTTGACTATGCATGTCTTCGATTAGGTCTGATCTGTTGTTTTTTCTATGAAGTTTGTTGGTTCTCTCTCTCGGTGGGTCTTCTCCTCCAAGCTTTCCCACGGTGGCTCAAATCGAAGCTTTCACCTCAAATCGAAAGGTAAACCTTGTGTTTTGTTGTTTCATTATGCATGTGATTGATTATTGTAGTTTGTTGGTTCTGTTTGTTTCACCTAGAGTTAAAAATTTGATGTCTTTGATCTCTGGATATGTTTAGCTTGTTCTTCGGTTTTAATTTTAGTTTTAATTAATACGAATGGATCAAAGTTTCAATCCTTGCTCTGTTTCTGTTCTTTAATTTGTTTTCGCTTTTGATTATGTCTTTCTGTTGGTCTGAATAATTTTTTGTTTATGTCTTTCTGTTGGCAGATAGAAGGATCAAAGTTCATCGAGCAAAGGTTCAAACAATTCAGGAGTTCACTGCATAATAAGGTTAGTGTTACTCTTAACTGGTTCTGCAAACTAAAATTTGTTTAGGTTGTGGTTAGAATTGAATCGACTGTAATTAATGATTTGGTTGTGTGATAAATAGAAGTGATGGCTAGCTAGAATTGATTAAGGCTTAATGTGATGAAACTTCTAGATAAATGTCAACACGTTTTTGTTTGTTGGTTGTCATGAATGCATCTTCTCTTCCTTCTCTACCATCTATAAACACTCTTTCTTCCTTCTCTTTTTTATCATATCCTTCATCTTCCTTCTCTGTCATCTATAAACACTCTTTCTTCCTTCTCTTTCTTATCATCTCCTTTATCTTTCTCTCAACTTCTTCTATGTATGGATTTTCAACAAAGCCAGTCCTCTAGCTTTTTACATTTACTAAACTCTCAAGTGCCTCACAATGACAACCCACCTCAGTTTCTTAGTTTTTCACCTACTCCAGACGTTGGAGGATCCGCTTCACGTGCACCAACTGGTGAGGACCGTAAGCAAAGGTGCAAGTGGTCAATAGCTGAAGACCTGGTCCTCATCAGTGCATGGTTGAACACCTCCAAGGATCCCGTAGTTGGGAGTGAGCAAAGGGCAGGAACCTTTTGGAAGAGGATTCAGGCGTATTATAATGCAAGTCCCAAGGTGGTTGGTTTGCCTAAAAGAGAGAAAAATTGTAAGCAGAGGTGGGGGAAGATAAATGAAGGTGTCTGCAAGTTTGTAGGGTCATATGACGCTGCAACAAAACAGAGGCCCAGTGGCCAGAGTGAAGATGATGTTTTGAAGGCTGCACACGAAATATTCCTCAACGATTACAAGGCCAATTTCTCATTGGAGCATGCGTGGAGGGAGCTTAGGAATGATCAGAAATGGTGTGGTACTTATGGCAATAGTCAATAAAGCTCGGGTTTAAAGAGAAAGAGGGTGGGGAAAGAACAATCTTTTTAGTCATCAGCATCTATGCCCAGTGTCAATCGAGAGGATGAAGCAACGGCTAGGCCTATTGGTGTGAAGGCATCCAAGGCGAAAGCTAAAATATCAGTGGGAGAAAAAGGCAAGAATCTGCAAGATTTTCAGCAAATGTGGGAGTTAAAGGCGAATGACATAGCAGCAAAGGAGAAGCTTAGCCAGACCGTACTGCTTGACAAACTCCTTGCAAAAACAGAGCCGCTTAGTGAATTAGAAGTGGCGCTTAAGAACAAACTGATTAAGGATATGTTATCTATGTAATCTTTTAAACTGTCAATGTTATCAGTTGGTTATCTTGTTTGTGGCGCTTAAGACTGATGTGTAATATAAGTAAATCTTCCTTTGAAATGAATATTAGTAGTTTGATGTGTTTTAATACGTTCTTATCTTGTTTGATGTGTTCTAATACGTTCCAATCTTATTTTTTGCTTTTCAGGGGATCAAGTCACACATAGCCAGAAATGGAACCAAGAAAACGGATTGTTTGTGGCCTCTCAGCAAGAGGAATCATACCGCCTCTCTCACAAGAAGATAGAGATGATGATGTTGCGCCTCTCCCACAAGAAGATACAGTCAAAGTGGTGGAGATATCAGATGAAGAAGAAGAAGATATGGTGGAGTTATCAACCGAAGAATACATGAGCAATATGAGATACTTGATTAGGGTGGAGGAATCAGAAGATGACATTGAACCTGAGTTCAGAAGGATGCTTGAAAGGATGCATGAGGAAGAGAAGAAGCTGAGAGAGGAGAAGTTCAAGGTGTTGAAGTCGGGAATCAAGCTAGAGAAAGGACAATCCTCTAAGGGTGATGGTAACAAGAGGAAGAGAAGAAGGTGAGTGTCTCGTCTTGTCTTGTAGTCACGGACAAGGTCAGTGTGTTGTTGTGTCTTGTAGTGTCAACGCTTTGTGTCACGGATCATGTACTCTTGTGTGTTTGTACTCTTGCATCTTTGTACTCTTGCATTATGTGACTTCTATCATGTGTACTCTTGTTTGATGTGTATTGCATCATGTGTACTCTTGTGTTTTGTAATCTTGCATCATGTAACTTGGTCTCTCTAAACCAAACGAATCAACAACTCACATATCTCTATATATCTCTCGGTCTAAACCAAAGAAAACCAACAACTCATCCTTCTCTCTATATCATTCTGTATAAACCAAACAAACTCATCAACTCATCTTTCTCGCTATATCACTTTATAGTGAATCTGTCTAAACCAAACCAAAGCAACAACTCATATTTCTCTCTATATCACTCTCTATACCAATTTGTCCAAACCAAAGCAATAACTCATCTCTCTCTCGATATCATTCTCTTTAAACCAACTCATTGAAATCTCTTCTCTCTCCATTTATATTAAAATCTTCTTCTCTCTATTTTCTCAAACTCATCTTTATATATAATAAATTCTTCTTCTCTCTATTTTCTCTCTTTGATCACTAGTTTATAAACCTCTTTAATCACCATATATGGCTTCTTCTTCTCAAAACAATTTAGATGAAGCTTTTGATGATGCTTTTGATGATGCATTTGATGAGCTCTTTGATCAACATTTTGATCAAGCCTTTCACAATTTTACCATTCAAAGTGATCAAGAAGAACGAAGAAAGAAAAGAAAAAAATGAGCTTATATCGAAAGACACCGTGAAGAAGGGCATTTTCGTTTATGGAATGATTATTTCAGTGAAACTCCAACGTATCGTGAAAATTTCTTCCGACGACGTTTTAGAATGAACAAGCGACTGTTTCTGCACATTGTTGATCGACTCTCCAATGAAGTTCAATACTTCCGGGAAAAGAAAGATGGTCTCGGAAGGAACAGTCTCTCTCCTCTTCAAAAGTGTACCGCAGCCATTCGTGTCTTGGCGTATGGTTCTGCAGCTGATATGGTCAACGAATACCTCTGGCTCGGTGAAACAACAGCTCGGTTATGTGTGGAACAGTTTGTGGAAGGTATAATATATTTGTTCGGCGATGAGTACTTAAGAAGACCAACACCGGCTGATCTTCAACGTCTACTTGATGTCGGAGAGCGTCGTGGGTTTCCCGGGATGATAGGAAGCATCGATTGTATGCATTGGGAGTGGAAGAATTGTCCCACCGCTTGGAAAGGGCAATATTCTCGTGGTTCGGGTAAACCAACAATCATTTTAGAGGCGGTCGCTTCATACGATCTCTGGATATGACATGCGTTTTTTGGACCTTCAGGTACATTAAATGATATCAATGTTCTTGACCGTTCACCCATTTTTCATGACATAATAAACAGTCAAGCTCCGAATGTCACTTACTTTGTCAATGAACGTGAGTATCGTATGGCTTACTATCTCACCGATGGTATTTATCCGAAATGGGCAACTTTTATCCAATCTATTTCTATGCCACAAGGGCCGCAGGTAGTTTTATTTGCTCAACGTCAAGAAGCTGTCCGAAAAGATGTCGAGCGTGCTTTTGGAGTCTTGCAAACTCGCTTTGCCATTGTTAAAAATCTGGCGCTGTTTTCGGATAAAGTCAAAATTGGGAAGATTATGAGAGCATGTATCATACTCCATAATATGATAGTAGAAGATGAACGAGATGGATTCAGTCTAGTTGATGTTTCAGAGTTCCAACAAGGAGAAGACCACGAAAATTCACATGTTGATTTCACGTATTCTACAGATATCCCTTCAGACATCACAAATATGATGGACGCTCGTACAAGAATTCGAAATAGGCAAATGCATCAACAACTAAAAGATGATTTGGTTGAACATATATGACGTAGATTTGAACATGATGACGACAACAACTGATCTCGGATGCTTCTTTCGAATAATTCTCGTTTATTTAAATAATCTTTGTTTTCATGTTTTTATTCACAAATCTATGTTTAAAATGTAATTTTTTTTATGTTTTATTTAATAATTTTTTTTTAAAAAAAATAATAATATTAATTTATTTTTAAGAACCCCAAAATAAAAAACTTGTAATGGAGACATAAAAGTCTCAAAGTTCTTATCTTAATCTCTTAAACACCTTTGCTCCTTAAATATTACTAAAAAAACAATTAAGAGTCCCCTAATGGAGTTTTAGGATAAAAGTGCTCTAAGCTTTTGCAGTTTTAGGATAAAGGTGCTCTAAGCTTTTGCAGATACAACAATAATAAAAAAAAAAAAAAAAAAAAAAAAAGCAGATCAAAGTTCGGTTGGCGCCAGCAGAAACATACATTCATTCATCTATAAAACAAGCATAAATTGTTTTAATACTAATTCAGTAACATGCTAACATGTGTGATATCTATAATCCATTAAATTAAAAAACAAAGTTGATAAACCATAATCCACATAAAGATAAGATCTACCATTAAATGAAAGACAGCAGAATAAGACAAAGTGTTAGAACAAAATACGAAAGACCAAAGTGAGATACAAAGGCTTAACCAAGAGTTAATAGTCAAAAGGCCATCCACTATAACCCATATTGGATTGTTGTTGCTGATGCTGGTGATGATGGTGATGAGTATACTGGCCTTCTTCTGTATTGGCTTTGTTGTTTGTATCTCTGCGGTTTTGTGTAGAGCTTGAGCTAGACGAGCGAAATGGCCAGAGACTGGAGAAAGGGTTCCTTCTTCTACTGGTACTTCTGTTCTGATCACTCTGTGTGCTTGAAGACGAACCTCTTGATGGTAACTCTTTACGACAAACAGGGCACGTATTATGCTGAACCAGCCACGGGACGATACAGTCAGAATGATACACATGTTTACACGGCATCTGTTTTGCTTCTGACTTCAACTCAAACTCCTCTTTGCAAACCGGACAGTGAGAGTCTGACGACTTGAGATGCTTCTGTGTGATCTTGATTGTTGGTAATGCATCAATAGATGATTTCGCTGCAGGTGGTGGACCTCTATGGTGACTAATCCCTGACGAAAGCTGCTCAATCAACTCTTCAAGACCCGGTCCGTAAAAGTAGTCTCCAGCATTGGTGTTGTTGCCACGAGTGATACCAATGGCTGGTGACCCGTTGATTAAAGCTTCCACTGCAGTATGATTATTAGCTTGGCCACCAAAGATCAAGAAAGGAGCTATACTTGAAAAGCTTTCACGGTCGTAGCTTCTTTTCCGCTAAACGGCTTCTCATAAAAGCTGAGAAAGCTTCCATGAGATCAAACGTTGGATCACGCTCAACATCTCTGTGAGCTCTAAGCATATCTAAGGTGCTACTATGAGGCGTTACATCGATTTCCTCGACAAACCCTCCTCCACAATAGGGAAGAGAGAGAGTCTCGACCACGAAGGTAAACACCACGTTGGCATCTGTGACACCAGTGTGTGTTTCGACCACTAGACATCCTCACGACAATCTCCCTACGGCTCAGGTACGAGTTAATAGCCCTGCAAAGATCAAGTAGGAGAGCTGGGTCACCAAACCCATGCTAATTTGTTAAGTTGGTAAACCAAAGAGGCTTTGGCCAATGCATACTTTCTAAGCTTATCTCACCATACAACAAAATCAAAATGTAATTTAGCAAACAAAAAAAAAAAACTTTAGAAACACCTGTTTCACCAAAACCTCCCTCAACAAACTCAGGCCTTCTAGAACATTCTAACACATAATGCATCAGCATTAAAAGTTTTCAAACCTATCCGTGATCAGTCATGATTCAACCACTTTCGAGCTAGCTAGAATATTTCTAAATGAGCCATACAGAGATGGTCCTGAGCATATATAGCCAGCCTAGTGAAACATTAACAAAATGTCCTCCAAAATTTAAGAAATAGTTTACACAGAAATTGCTTCCAAATTTACAAAAAAAAAAACTTTTAAAATTTGCACCATTTTTTTTTACAAAAAAAAAACTTTTTTTTGTAACAATTTACCAATTTTTTTAAACTAAAATTTTACTAAATTGTTTAAAATCTCCCTAAAATCTCGAGACAGCCCTAGAGCCATACTGTATCCGGCTGCATTGAAACAGAAACCACGAAGTAAGAACAATGCAAACGATCTATAGCAATCGAAAAATCTCTGATACGAATAAGAAGAATCAAAAACCAGATCTTAAATCCTTAATGCACCTTATATGCAAAGAAGTTTTGAGCAAATCAGATCCAATGATCCAACTATACAACAAGAAAATGAATTTCAGCGACGAAATTACAAAAAAAAAAAACTAAGATTCACGACACAGTAACTTAGATTAAGAGAAACAAACTCAATGAGTTACGTACCTCACATGGATCCGAGAAGGAAGACAAGATACCTCTAGAGAAGATGTGATGAGATTTGACGTTGGAGGAAGAAGAAGAAGAAGAAGAGAATGAGAGCGAGCCTGGAAGAAGAATCTCTCCGTCCCACTCCAGCGAGAGAATATTGACTGTTAAAAAGAGTTACAAGGAAGAAAAAAGTACCTTATCCTTGGTGTTATAAAGAGGCTTTGTCTCTGTGTGCTCTGTAGTTTAACTACCACGTGTCTTGTTATTAAGTATTAACCCCAGTTTTATCTGAACTAGGATAGTCGCACCTGCGGCATATTATTTACTTGTGATCTAAATTATTAATTTTTGTATAATTTTGTGGTTTGTGTTGTAGGATTTCATGTGCAAAAAATGTGTATGATCACCGCTACAACTCTGTTTACCACTACTATTATTCCGCTCACTTCTAATCCGATATCACCACCGTTGCATCACACACCATCAATTTTATCAAATTTATTGCCAACGGGAGATCTGTTCTTTCCTTTTGATTTTTTTTGTTATTGATTTTTTACATTTATTATGCAATGAAATATATGAAGATTTTTAATATTTGTTATAATTTAATTAAAATAATTGTTTTTTGTATAAATATATTACATATATTGATATAACTATATTCATAATTTATTTTTTTTAAATAAATGATATTATATTTCGGATTAAGATAATAATATTTAAATTTTTAATATTCGTTTTAATTTATTCATATGTATGTAAATTATAAAGATAAGAAATACAATTTTATATTTATTTCAAACTAATTTAACTAATGTTATAAACATATAGGTTATGGTATTTATTGTCGTTTTTGTTATTGTTTCTTGAATAATATAAAACTTTGAAAATATTGAAAATATTTATATATGTGTATAATCAAATTTATTATTTTTATTATTTGTTAGTAAAGTTGTGGTTGAATATCTAGTTATGATTTAAAATTACAGTTGGTTTCAGTTTTAAAATGTATAAAATATTAAAGTTTCGTGTAAGACTGGTTTCATTAGGTTATAAACTCACACGTGTGTTCTCATTATCCTATGAAAATTTGAAGTCTCGTAATGTTTTTTTTTTGGGAAAATTGTTTTTTATAGCAAAAAAAAATGATAACAATGTCCATTTAGACTAATCTCATATACTTTATGTCCCATTAGGCTAATTATTTTAAATAACAATAATACCCTTAAAATTGTAATTTTTAAATATAATAAATAATGGGTGCGATCAAGTGGGATCGATCGATCCGAAATTACAAGGTCGAACGGATCGATCGATCTTGATCATTATGCAGAACAAAAAAACGCGGAGCACATACTGATATACTTGGTCCATTTCACTCGATCGGCAAAGGTCGATTTCATACAGATCGACCGATCTCGAATTATAGACCGATCGATCCGTGGAAGCATATATATGAATCATGGTGGAAATAATGTGAAATTATTGTGAACAATCAATGGAATAAAGAAGACGGCGTGAGAAGAAGGTTGCCACTTTTTTTTGTTTTTTTGTTTTTTTTTTAAAAATCGTTTTTTTAAATATGAAAGTGAATATTCCCAAATATTTTGTTTCCATATTTTTAGGAACTGATTT
>NC_027751.1:28824675-28831411 GCF_000695525.1 Brassica oleracea var. oleracea
ACTTAATGGATTCGAATGAAAGAGTGTGGTTCACAAAGAAAAAAACAATAAAGGACTTTTCCACTCTAACCCATTGAAACAAATAATTAATCGGTGAAAAGCAAAACTCATCATCAACCTAATTTTAATTTGGAAATTCTTTACTCCACCGTTAAAAACACAAACATAACACAAATATCTCTCTCCCTCCAATGGATTCGTCGAATCTTCATTTTTCCTAGTACCCTCTCTCCGCCTCCTCTTCAACTCCATTTACTTCCTCCGCCTTGAAACCTCAACAGAAAAATATTTCTCCTTGTAAGTTCATCCTCATCATCATCGATATATCCTTCATTCTACTCCTACTCATAACCTGTAAGCCACCGTGTCCAGATCCTCCCACAACCGTCACAATACACCACACCAATCTCATCTGGAGACTCTTTCCTCTCCTCCAATCGCTCAGATCCGCCTCGCATGTAACGCCACATGTGTCTCACACCACTGCTCCTCTTCACAAACGGGTCGGGTCCCTCCAATCCTAAACCGGTCCAGATGATCTACTCGGGGATCTCCGTTTACTTAGTCTCAAATCCGGCCAGTGAAAAATCAAATCTGTTATGTACTGCTCACCGAATTGACGGACGTCACCGCTCTGGCTTACCATTACGATTGCTTATCAGGTCTTCTGACAACAACACGAAGCAAGTCATTGACACCATCTCGTTAAACTCACCGAATTTTTCGGAGAGCTTAAGATTGAGAAGCTTAAATCGATGAATTCGAGGGTATAGAACATACTTTTTTATAGTGGGAGATTCAAAAGAAAGAATTAATGGGAAATGCATTCAAGGAGAAATCGGTAGGAGTGGAGAGGTTTTGTTAATGCGTGGGATAAGACGTCGCTTGGGTTCATTGAGCTTCTGTAACGCCTGAATATTAATAACGCCTGTGAGATGAATAGGTAAAGAAATCTGGTGGCGATAAGAGTCGATGGAGGCTACGGAAAATCCGAGGTTGGATACTTTACATACAAATGAAGTAGAGAAGAATCGAGACGCGATCCGCCGAATTCAAACTCAGAGCAACGAAAGAGATAATTAGGGTTAGCTCTATGCTGACTTATGCGCAGGGCCGAACGTATCAAACCCATTTCATCGAACAGGCCAAAACAAAATAAAAGCCCGGTGATTTCATAAATGATGCGCCGTGTATTGTAGTGCGGGACATGTGTCGGCTCGTCAGTGTCCGAATTGATGACGTGGATGGCGACGTGGACCCCCTGGGAGAGATTCAAGCTATACTTTATATATAAAGATTTTACAGTAATGCCACTCTGACGGTTGCTGTCTTTTTTTCACGCTTTCTTTGCTTCTGGCGAGAAATTACCGTTGTTCCGGCCATTCGGACCCTCGAAATTGAAGAAGCTAGTCATCAGATCATCCGGAAAAGGCTCAAGTTTGTAAGTCTTAAGTGAAGTGAAGCTTTAGAGAATTAGTGTTGTATAGACTCGGTTAGAATCAGAAGGTTACATTAAGTAGTGGCTCAGTCTAACAGGTCAAGGGTGTGGGTTGACACACGTATGAATGACTATAAGATAAAGTCATTTTGACCTTATTATCTTAAGCTAAGCGAATCATCTTTGTGCTTAAACTGAGAGAGTGAGATTAGGGTCCATAGTTCATTTGTATTCGGAACTCGCTTGTGGCCATATATTATTTGCTAGTTCAATTCCAGCTCCAATGAGATATAACGCCTTTTTTCCTTAGTTAACGGAAGAGTGCGGTGAACATTGAGTGAACAAATCGTCGTGTTCTTGTTTTGGTTCTTTAGCTCTCGATGGTTTTATCGGAGTTAGTTAGATCAGGTTTGCTCATGTTCTATCTTCAAAAATTGGTATCAGAGACAGGTTCTCTCGCCTGAGCTTGGTTAGATCGATAGAAGACGAAGCCGATTCAAGATGACGACTCACCAGTTCGCGATGACGATGTTCAACGGATCGAGGGATTTCTCGATCTGGAAGAAGATGATGTACACAGCCCTCAGCGTACAAGGACTCAAACATGTTCTTTCGGAGACCGCCGAAGATTCCAAGACAATGGAGTCAAAAGAAGAAGACCCAGAAGAAAGAAGAAAGAAAGATGCAAACGATGTAGCAAGATCAGAGGGAGATGAGAAAGCCATGAATCTCATATTCATGAGCGTCGGTGATCAAGTTCTAAGAAAGATTGACAAGTGCAAAACAACACTTTTATCTTCACAGAAGTTTTAATGAAAAGCAGGAAAAACAAAAGAGGACATACATAGATAGTGCTGAAGTTTGCAAATCAAATTTGTCCCGTCTGACCGGTTCCGCCCCAGTTCTAGTTATTTTTTTATTCAAAAATTATCAACGCATGGGCTACATCAAGAAAAGATTAAATCTGCATCTACCTTGATTTAAATTAGCAGATTATTCATGATATTCATGGATAATAGTAATAATTATATAATTATTTATTTTTGTATATTTTATTAAAATATACAAGAAAAAAATATTTATAATTAATTTTTTTATAAAATTTAGTGTATTTTATTAAGAAAATGTTTTCTTTTATAAAAAAATTATTTAATTTTAGGTATTGACAAGTATCCGCTATTTAAATTTGCCTGATCCTACATTCAATCCACATTAGCGCCTGCAATACAAATATTTCAAATGGGTCAACCCGTATACCCACCCCGTCGTGGGGGAAAACCAAGTGGAGTCTGCAGGTAATAATAATTAAAATTTCTAGCTCTACAGATATGCATGCGAACTTCACCTAAGCTCTCCATTCAACTTTCTATCTTTGCTAAAAGGTGTTCCATCTTTTTGTAATAATGTAAAAATAAAAACTATTAGTCGAGAACCTTGCGATCGAATGGTCATGAGAAGGGTTTCTGACGCCTAACATGTTTCAAGTTCGATTAACCTGCTGCATAAAATTAAGTCACATTTGGACACCTACACGTATATGGATCTTTGCTTACGGCATATTTGCAAACACGGAGAGAGAATTTATCTATGAAATGCACCTCCTTTGAAAATTAGACTGGATTTTCAATAGGTCCGTTATACGTCCAGATGAATCAAAAATAAATAAAAATCATTAGTGATTCAATTTTGTTAAGAAAAATATGAATTTTTACTATGAACAGTAAAAACACTTCATTTAGGGAGTGTTCTACTTCAAATAAAAGAAGTTTTTTTTTTAATTTTTCATTGTTTAATTAATTCAATATATTACTGTTATAATAGCAATGGTAAACTATAAAAACATTTTAACAATTAACGAAAATTACATGAAAAAATAAAGAAATTAATAAAATCTAAAATTTTATTTAAATGACTTATTATAAAATATAATAGAATTTATTGAAAGCACCCTAAGATAATACTAAAACATATTTTATTCAAAATAAGAGAAAAACTAAAAATATCATTTATTAAAAGTTCAAATCAGGAATTGGTTCAGTTAGTTAACCCTTTTATTTTTGGATTTTGAATATCTTAAAGTATATTTAGATTTTTTTGAAACTTTTACATAATTTATATAGATATCAGAATTCAAACTTAACACACATAAATCAGAACCCAACTCAAACAAAAAGTTATAAAGACCCAAATAGAACTTAGATTTTTAGCTTGAAAATCCGAAACATGAATAGACCTAAAAATATCCGAACAATACCCGAAGGGATATCCAATCACCCACTCCAAATCATATTATTATAACAGCTTAAGTGAAGATTTTATAATTAATTTGATTGGTCCTAAAATGTGAAATGATTAAGATGATGTGTATTGATGACTCAAATGTGATTCAGTGCCTTATAGGATTAAACTTGCCAAACTGGATGATTATACTGATAATTAGACAAAAAAAATTGATTTAAATAAAATAAAAACCTAACTATTACCAATCCAATAAATTAGTCAAATATTGTATAGTAGTCAAATCAGTAGCCAATTATTATATAAATATATTTTGAATAAAAATATATATCAATATCTCTTTTATTTAAAACATATGGTTTTGGTAAGTAATTTATAATAATTAAAGAGGATGATAATTAAGAAAATGTAATTAATAATTGTAGAAGAAAATACATATTTTTGGTAAGTAATTTATAAAACAAAGACATTGAGTCAACTTAATTCTTTAAAACATTGTCATTTCTTACATTTATAAATATAAAAGACTAATGCCTATCGTTAAACAAATCAGTTAAACAAACTAACAGTAATAAATACAGTCTTTAAAATCATTATAGCAAGAATAAGAAAGATGAATCCTCCGCCTAAAGTAATAGGTAAGGCAAAGGTACATTATTCAACAATAATAGGTAAGGCACAGGTGCAGGAGCAGCAGCAACAAAAACAACAAGATCTTCCTCGTCCTTCTCCATTCGACGAGTTGTCTGCAATTTTTTATCCTCCAAAGCAAGAAACCTCAAGACTTGGTGGTGGTTCCACTGGAGATCCCTCTCTTAAGTCCAATGTGTTTTCAGGAGGATCGAGCAATACCGGTTTAATAGAAGAGATCGTGAAGGAAGGAATGAAAATGAAGAAAAACATTTGATTTACTATGTAATTTGAGTGGAATTTTCGTTTTTACCTTTTCATTATAAATAAATAAATGAGATGACATTTGTAATATCATGATCTTTTGATTATCTATCGTAACAATGATGTTTTTACCTTTTCATTATAACAAATTAAGATGATGTTTTTAATATCATGAGCTTTTGATTATCTATTTTAAAATTCCATCTTGAAACAATATTTAATCTAGTTTCGTTGATTAATTAACCTAGTTGAGAACCTCGTATATTTTTTCATTGAGGTTGGAATTCCGTTATGAAGGTTAAACAGCCACGTCGAGATCCTCAATTAGTAAGTAGTTTATCAACAACAAAGATAATGAGTCAACTTCATTATTAATACATTGCCATTTCTTACATTAATTAATACAACAGACTAAACCCTATCACTAACCAAATTGTTAAACAAACCAGCAGTAATGAATAAAAGTCTTTAAAATCATTATAGAAAAAAAACAAGAACAATGAATACTTAGCCAAAGCAAACAACATGTTAAGGCGCAAGCCGCAAGCCGCAGGAGCAGCAGCAAAAAACAACAAGATCTTCCTCGTCCCTCTCCATTTGATGAGTTGTCTGCAATTTTTCATCCTCCAAAGCAAGAATCATCAGGACTTGGTGGTTGTTCCACTGGAGATCACTCTCTCATGTCCAATGTGTTCTCAGGAGGATCGAGCAATACCGGTTTATTAGAAGAGATCGTGAAGAAAGGGAAGAAAGAGAAGAAAAACATTTGATATATATGTAATTTGGGTGGAATAATTTGTTTTTCCATTCATCATAAATAAATAAGATGACATTTGTAATATATCATGAGCTTTTGATTATCATTTTTTTAAGGGAAATTTGCCAATATAGAACTAAATCTCTAAAGTACTGTCCCCTTAGAACTAAATTAACTTTTGACACATTTGGACATTGATTATCCTTTTTGTATATAAAAATTCATATCATTTTTCTTACAAAAGAAAAAAATATGGAAAAATAGTTAACTTAATGTAGACAAGCATGTGCATGTGAGAAAAATATTTTTGACATCAAAAGATGTTTACATAATGATTTGAAAATTGGCTAAATGTGCTAGTTAACCATATCTACCATCTACGGCGGTTTAGAATTTGTAATTTGAAAGAAACACAATGTTCTAAAGCATGTAGGCTGCACATTATAACGGAAACGTATTCAACTACTAAGGTAGAATATGAAGTTCACGATTTCTTCTATGCTTTATATTTCAGGTAGATTTAAAACACTAAACAATGTCATCTCATCAACCGCGCTAGAAAATATAATCTAAATCTTTCCTTTTTTATAAACCACGCCAGAAAATTCAATCTACAACATGTCTTTATATCTACTACAGTAGTATATTACATCCTATTTATTATTATATTTTCTAAATTGGTAGAATGCAAGTTCTATAACGGTTAGTAAACAAAATCCGGAAATCTTGCTAAAAACGGTTATGAAATATTCTCTAAATCTTTTAAATATTTTGTTTTCCTTTTTTAATTGTTATTTTTCCTAAATTGTGGTCTTCTTCATCGTTGTCTATCACGATTTCTTCTTCTTTTTTCTTCTTCTCTATTTTTTCCTATCTAAACTATGGATTCACAAGAAGAGGTTGAATGGTGTGACAAAGAGAAGAGGAATGGAAATGATGTGCGATTTTCTTTGGTGGATTTTGTGAAGGAGGGTCAACATTTTATTTCGAAAACGCTTTTGAAGGCAACATTCGAAATATGTGCAATGAAACATAATTTCGACTATAAGCTTGTCAAGTCGGATAAAAAAATATGGTACATTCGTTGCGCAGATGATGATTGCAGCTGGCGTGTTCGTGCAGAGGGCTTACCTGGTTCATCTTATTTTATCATCAAAAGGTATGTACCTCATCATTCATGTGCTGCATCCAAAAGGAAGGGTTCTGTTCGGACAGCTTCAGCAAAAACAATTGGTACTCTGGTTATGCATATGTATGAAACTGCTAAAGAAGGGCCGAGATCTAATGATATAGTCCAGTATATGCGTTCAGAACATGGACTTGAGATATCCTATTCTTTGGCATGGGATGCACGTGAGTATGCAATCAACAAAGTGAAAGGCCTTCCAGAGGAAGGCTATGAAAAAATT
>NC_027751.1:28831751-28832082 GCF_000695525.1 Brassica oleracea var. oleracea
TTTGTAACATATTTTAGTGGGAAAGGTGTGGCTGGTTTGGTTGCAAAGGCTTCTAAAGCTTATCGAGCTGCTGATTTTCGTAAGCTGTTCACTACTATTTACTCTATTAGTCCTGAAATTGGAAATTATCTCATAGAAGCCGATGTGAGGAAGCGGGCTCGTTGTCAATTCCCGGGTTACAGGTATGATATCAGCACTACTAACCCTGCGGAGTCGATAAATTCTGCTTTGCGTACGCCTAGAGAGTTTCCAATAATACCTCTAATGCACAGCATTAGGGAAATGATGACTCGATGGTTTTTCCAACGTAGAACTTTAAGTTCTAAGCACT
>NC_027751.1:28832300-28835414 GCF_000695525.1 Brassica oleracea var. oleracea
GGCTTATGAAGAAAGCATAAATCCTATTGGTGTCCCTGAAGATGCTTGGACTGTTCCATCTCATGTGGAGCAGACGAAAGTCCTTCCTCTAGAGTCTAGACGAGCTCCAGGTAGAAGAAAGAAACGCAGATACGAGACAGCCGAAGATAAGATCCGTTCGTCACAAGGAAATCAAGGCTCTAAAGGTCGCAAATGTAGCCGATGTGGGATTCGAGGGCACGATAGGAGAACATGTGATCGAGCAATATAGGATACTCAGTTCGTTTCATGCAAGCTTTGTTTATGTTGATTTATGCAAGTTATGTTTCTGGTTTTTTAGGGTTACTATGTTTCAGACTTTATGCAAGTTCTGTTTACGCAAGCTTTATTCATCTTGATTTACGCAAGTTATGTTTCACGTTTTTTAGGATACTATGTTTCAAAGACTATGAAAATTAGTTTTTTTTTACAACGTTGTTCAGAACACGACAATAAAACTGGAAATCAGATTGGTTCAATCTTTGAAAATGTAACTTGAATCAGATAACCATTACAATATCACAGAGACATAACAAACGGGTTCCTACGCAACCTACATCAAGCGAATGCTTATGGTTCATAACTTCTTCATGCACTGTCTTCTTCATGGAAATTCTCAGATCTTCAATTTCCTCAGCAACTCTCGCCTGATGCTCAGCCATCCTTTCAATCTCATCAAGCAGAGCCTCGTCCACCCACTTAAGAAGATGATTTTCTTTGTTTCTCTGTTTCAAAACACAAAACAAATCAATTGACATATAGAAGAATATGAAGTAATGAAATTTCAGATCTACCTGTAAACCAATCTCACATCTGAAGAATCATCTGTATGGGTTCTCCTCCGTTTTTGAAACATAAGTGACAATCTTATTTCCACACCAGCATCTGGAAGGGATCGCTCCATTGTTCTTCCTATTCGTCATTCTCTTTCGAGAAGGAGAGATTTTGTAAGAACAAGTAGGAGAAAAAAAACTGCAAGATGTAGTGTTTGTGGCCGTTTAATGATCTTATATAAGCAATATAATTAGGGTTTACAATGTTCTAATCGGATGGGTGTTTAGGGTCAACTTGTATGTGTTTTCATTATAAAGATTTGTTTTGATTATCGTGATTTTTTCAGATTACTAATGATTGTTTTGATAAATTTTGACACCAAATAGATTGTCATTTAGGGTATAGGGTTTGAAATCGTTTGTCTTCTTTAGTGTCATTTAAGGTATAGGGTTTAATATAGTTTGTCCTACTTTACTGCCATTTAGGGTATAGATAGGTTTTGATTTCGTTTATGTTTTGATAAAAATTAGGTCATCGCATATCAGTCATTTAGGGTATAGATCGGGTTTCATATTGTCACCTAAAAATTAAAGAGAAAGCAACTTAAAGAGTCAAATAAAATAGTGAAATAAGGTAGTAACTAAAGGAGTAAAAATGGTAACTAAAAGAGTCAAATAAAAGCACCAAATAACAATATACTTCCTACACAAGTCATAACAGAAAGAACTTCATTCAAGTTCCACTAGAGCACTTGAAATTGTTATCGGGGGAGTGAATTTTGCCATCCTTTCAATAAGAACAAGATCAATAGCAGCTTCCCATAGGTCATAAGCAATCTTCTGCCGCGCTTCACGAATGTTGTTGTCATTCACCAGGGAAAAGTCTAAGCCTAGAAGATGGCATTCAATGTGCTTCAAGGCATATACTCCACAGTCACTGCTACTTTTGTTCAATAAGAAGGGCATTGAGGCGTAGGAGACGGTATACTGCTTGACGTGATACTGCCGACTCTTAGAAGACTGAACAGCTTTGACAATTCGAGGGATGAGAACTACAAATGGCTCCACTGCACCGGGGTGTCTCAGTCCCCCACAGTCAAAGACCTCTATCGACCGAGTAACAAAGTTGACGCACATAGAGATCCAGTGCTTACCGACATTTAGGGGAACATACATGCAGTTAACATCAAGATCCCACATTAGTCTTGTTCGTCCGTGTGATGGAAGTTCGCCAATGCCGTACTATTGTAGCAGTCCTGTTACTTTGAATTTCTTCTTGTCCTTCTTATACTCGTTGTAAGAGTTCGTAAGTTGATTACTGAACAAACACGTCATGAAGGCTACTTTATTTGGAAACCATCGCCGCAAGGAAGTCCTCTCAGTGAATAACCACATCATACCATCAATTTTCTGCATAATTTAATAAAAGACTGTAAGTTTGTGTACACAAAATAAAAAGTAACAAGTTACTAACTCACCTTATTCAGGAGCCACTCTGAAGGTCCCACGACACGAGATACTAACTCATTTATGAGCATAGATGGTCCAATTTTTAGTTCTATACATTACAAAATCAGTATCAAAATGGTAGAATTGTAAAAAAATTTAAAAATGTAAACTTACTTGAAAGTTTTGGTCCAGTCAACAAGTTTGGCCCATAATTCCTCAGGGACAAACACTAGTGAGTAATCGGGATCATGTATCCGGTCCTCATGTGAGTCCACGTCTTTCAGAGTAGGTGGTCTCCAATCCGCAGGCTTAAATGAAGACAGTGGAGTGGCAAAGTCAGCTGGTTCATCACCATCCAGATGTTGTGAAGGATCAAAACCTTTAACATGAGATGCTTGAGAAAAGTTTTCCATGGCTTCTTGTAAAGTGTCTTTGGTCCCCTTATCTACACATCTCGATGATTTGGTCAAATTCTTTAAAAAATCGATCATTTCATTTTCATCAGTTTGAACATCATGTTAATAAAAACAAGCATAACATTAATACTAAAAAGGACAGTCCATAGAAAAATATAGAAAAGTACATTACAAAATAGTCAATCCCACAAGTCATCATCATTAGTTCATACAAGCCAATATATAACATATCACAATACAAGGACATTACAACACAAGATAATTCATCCTACGTATTACAAAAGAGTCGACATAGCAAAATACATAGAGAAGTATATTACAGAGCTTCATTTTTTGGTTACCTCTCTTACTGGCCGAGGGCTACGACGAACCGGAGGAGGATCCACATTTGCAGATGCCTTGCCTTTTCCCTTTGCTG
The DNA here is from genome assembly GCF_000695525.1 of Brassica oleracea var. oleracea. Classification (NCBI taxonomy): domain Eukaryota; kingdom Viridiplantae; phylum Streptophyta; class Magnoliopsida; order Brassicales; family Brassicaceae; genus Brassica; species Brassica oleracea. The sequence goes on from NC_027751.1 coordinate 28,835,375, forward strand.
CGGGAGGACCCGTACTATGAGATGATGGTCCTTGGTCTTT
>NC_027751.1:28836340-28838690 GCF_000695525.1 Brassica oleracea var. oleracea
CATAAAATTCTTGCATAGAAAACCTAAGAGGCCTCTTCGCAAAAAGAAACCACAGCTCGTGAAGCTTGGAAACCCTGAGCTGTTTGCACATGAAGCTGTGAATAATCTTCCCTGAGTAGATGAGGTTGTTCTCTATGATCGCCAGAAGAGGCCCGAAGACAGGGTCTTTCAAAATTTCCTCATACTCATCTTTCAGAGCAACCTTTACCGCATTCAGAAGCGTCCGTCTACATGTGTTGTTAATCTTATCAATCTGCGTATCAGCTCCTTCTTGAAGAATGCGTTTAGGCAACTGGTGAGCCATTCCTAAAAAACATGAATTCCATAAGTTAACAGCAAACCAAATATTACCATCTCACATTTACTAGTCTATTAGACAATTCAAAACTACGTAGAAACAAAATTCGAAACAAAATATAATCAACTAGCAAATGTGTTTTCCTCTAAAAGAAAACAGAGTCAAAGCTATGCACCAAATGAATAACAAAAGTATACACACTATCGACAAATTCAATTCAAATAACAAACCCGATCCCAAACAAAAAGCATGTCAAAGTCATTAGCCTTTTCAAATCTATTAGGAATTCTAAACCTTAATAAAGAAGATACCAAACAAAAGAGAACTCAAAATCACCTCAACAACAAGCCACGATCAACTCACACCCCACTCAACCACATTCCGCCTCTTAAAACCATAAACTTGAATCGATTTGTGTTTTTAAACAATGAACTCTCTTCCTAGTACATGCAAATAAACATAACGAACAAAAAAAAAGAAGCAAAATCGTAAAGGGGATTTCAAAGCCTAACCTTCAAATTGTCGGAACCGAGATGAAGGCAGAGCACAAGAAAACAACTGTGAAACTAATCGTCCTTAATCGGGGAGGAGAAGCTACTCCCGAGCTTGAACAGCTCCGATCGTCGTCGGCGGCGGAGATAAGAACAACAATCTAACCGGTGGCTCTAAAAGAGGAAATACGTAAGAAGGAGGAGGGAGAAGCGATGTGAGTACTCGTTGAAGCTCTCCGACGAACCAAGAATCTCAGAGGCGGAAGGTGTCGCCGGCGAGAAAGAAATCGTCTCTCGATTGGGAAAGAGAGTCGGAGAGAACGAGATTGATATTTGAGAATATATTGCCTTATTTTTATTCAATTAAGTATGTATTTTTTAATTCATATATATATTTTTTAATTTTATTAACTATATTATAAAGAAAATGACAAAACAGTAGATTCACTAGGTATTAGTTCTATACGGGCAAGGATTACTTCTATACGGACAAGGTTTGTGAATTTAGTTTTAAAGGGACAATACTTTAGAGATTTAGTTCCATATTGGCAAATTTCCATTTTTTTAACTAAGCGATTTTGATTATCTATTATAAAAATTGTGTAAAAACAATATTTGATTCAGTTTCAGTTAATTAATTAACCTAGTTAAGAATCTTGTATATTTTGTCATCGAGGTTGGAATTCCATTATAAGATTTTTAAAAACTACGTTGAGATCCTCGATTATTATAAACGTTATTTATGCATTTGCACTTTTTGAGATATCTTTGCTTGAAATTAAAAGAGAGTTTTAAAACCTCTCTCTCCTTTAGCTATGTCCTCTCTCCTCGATCCGACACAGAGGAAGGATGAGATGAACTTCTGTCGGAGTTTCTCTAACTCCGTGTTATAGGTTTGATTTCTGGGAGTCGGTGATTTCTCTACACCGTCGTCGCCAGCTTTGGGTTCCGAGGATTGGTGGCTCCGCCAGCATCGGTTCGTCGGCTTTCGTCTTCGGGAAGCGGTGGCTCTGACAGCATCGTTTTTCGCCGGCTTTTGCCGGTTTCCGATCTATGCTTTTGCTTTCTCTTTGCTCAATCGACTCTCGACTTAAGACTCCATGTTGGTTGTTCTTGGATCGATCGTAGACGATTGTTTTATGGAAGCGTAGATCTGTGGTTCGTTCTTCTTCGAGGCTGCTCTAGTTGATCGGCCTCTTTAAGGATTTGGTGGATTTGAGGGCGGAGTTTGATCGCCGTTGGAGGAGGTTTCGTTTGGGTCGGTAGATTCATGGTGAGGGGTTCTTTCCGGTGTATCTTCGGTGAACACCGGTGGCTCCGGTGATGAATCTCGATACAGGGGAGATGGAGGTGTCGTCAACACGTGTTCCTCATCGGTGAGGAGTCCAACACGTGTTTTGGTTCTGTTAACAGGACGACACGTGCATGGGGGAAGCCTAGTGGGCTTCGGATGTTGGGTTTGTGGCCTCGGGTTTTTGGGGCGCCGGGTTCGGTTTAATGTTTGTTTGGGCTTTGACCCATAACGTTTCTTTAGTTTGCCCTTTGGGCCTTTGTGATGTTT
>NC_027751.1:28838737-28839548 GCF_000695525.1 Brassica oleracea var. oleracea
GGAAAAAAAAAAAAAAAAAGAGAGTTTTACAATGGTCTAAGAAGAAAAAATGCCAACGGAATAAGAAAATATCTTCAGAAACAAAGCCAGCATAAAACATTTTTTTTTGTACAACTAATTAATTTTCCCCAAAAGCAAAACCCTGTAGAAAATAAGTAGACTCATAACCAAAATAGAACTAATTCAATATAACTTAAAATGAAAGAATACCATATTGAATGCAATTTTTCGACACTTCCAGATCTTAGGAATGAGATTTATTGTCTTCGCCTAAAAAGCCTAAAAAACAAGCACATGTGCAGTGCAGGAGCAGCCGCAAAAACAACAGGATAAGGCACATGAGGGTTAAAATGCCACGTCGAGATCCTCGATTATTAAGTAGTTTAGAAAACAAAGACAATGAGTCAACTGTTATAAATTAACTTATAATTTTATAGTATTAAAAAATTTAAATAAGAGCGAAATTTTATATCCGCAGAGATAGGATAACACTGATATATGATAAATAACGAAAGAGAGAGATTACTATAGAGAGGGAGAAGAGAAATGTAAGGGACGAGTTACAACGAACGAAAACGTTCGTATATATAGAAAAAAAATTCACTGTGCAAATAGTGCAGCGGGTCCCACATCTTTTATATTTTCAACACTTTCGGCACTTCTCTTTCTGACTTTCATAACACTCCCCCTTGGAGACCGGTGTCACTATCCACTCTCGCTTAACGTCTTTGTTGCCTCGTTAAAAACCTTTCTCGTAAAACCCAATGGGAAAAACCATAGTAAGGTAAAAAGAGTATAACCACGTAAGCCC
>NC_027751.1:28842253-28842455 GCF_000695525.1 Brassica oleracea var. oleracea
TTCTGAAAGTGAAATACATAATAATATTTTATGGCATTACTGGGCATTATTAAGCTTGTTCAGTACAAGCATTTCAATTATTTTGATGAGTGGTCTCGTCAAAATCTCCCATAAAGTCAGAGGATTCGAGGTATGTCGATGTTGTACCCACAAGGTGTTCATTGAGATTTACTTCCTTTGCCTTGCCTTTAATAGATTCATG
>NC_027751.1:28842512-28851633 GCF_000695525.1 Brassica oleracea var. oleracea
TTCGATCCACATCTGTAACAGACGTTCTCATTTTTATGAGTAGGGTTTTCTTGGGTTTCTTTCCCTTTTACCCGATCAGATCGATTCCATGTGTTGGATCCCCTTCCTCTTGGGTTGTTACTCCTTTCACGGTTGCGATTAAATCGATGACCACGACCACGACCAAAACCACGATTGTGACCACGGCCACGACCACGCCCACGATAAGAATAATTTCCTTTTTCCGAATTTTTTATATCTGTTGCATTCACCTCAGGAAATGCTTTGGTTCCCGTGGGTCCGGCATTGTGGTTTTCAATGAGGAGTTCATTATTTCTCTCCGCTATTATAAGCCCACAGCGAGTTTAGAGAACCTCGTATACCCACAATTTCTATATTGTTCTTGTAGAACATAATGATTTTTGTGGAACCTTTGGTAAGTTTTCTCGAGCATTTCTGCTTCCGACATAGGCTTACCGCAATAATCTAATTACGCCGCTATCCTCAATATAGCGGAATTGTACGTTTCCACCTTTTCAAAATCTTGAAATCGTAGATTTTTCCACTCATCGAGTGCATGGGGGAGAGTAATTTTCTTTTGGTTATCAAACCTCTCCTTCAGAGCTTTCCAAAGATCTAAGGGATGGTTGGTTCTCGCATAATCATGCGTAAGATTTTCATCTAGATGCCTTCTCAGAAATATGACGGCCCTAGCCTTTTCATGAGAGGTTGATATATTGCCTTCTTTTATTGTTTCGAGTATTTTCTCAGAATCTAGATGAAACTCCATGTTTGTAACTCATGCCGTGTAGTTCGCCCCAGTTACTTCCAAGGCCGGAAACTGAAGTTTCTCGATTTTTGCCATTTATATTTCAAATTGGAGAACGATCGTGCTGATAACGTGTTATAAAATAACTTATAATTTTATAGTATTGAGAAATTTAAATAAGGGCAAAATTTTATATCCGTAGAGATGGGATAACACTGATATATGATAAATAACGAAAGAGAGAGATTACTATAGAGAGAGAGAAGAGAGATGTAAGGAACGAGTTACAACGAACGAAAACGTTCGTATATATAGAAAAAAAATTCACTGTGCAAATAGTGCAGCGGATCCCACATCTTTTATATTTTCAACACTTTCGGCGCTGCTCTTTCTGACTTTCGTAACATCAACTTAATTATTTAATACATCGTCATTTCTTACATTAATAAGTGCAAGACTAAGCCTATATATCATTAACCAAATTGTTCAAAAATCCTGCAACAGTAATTAATAAAAGTCTAAGTAATCAGAATATCAAAGAACAAGAAAGCTGAATCATCAGCACAAACAAAACATGGTAAGGCGTACGAGCAGCAGAAAAACAAGAACACGATCTTCCTCGTCCTTCCCCATTCGATGAGTTGTGTGAAATTTTTCATTTTCATCCTCCAAGGGACAGAGTAGGTGCTCTTTTTTTTTGAGAAAAAAAGAACCTCAAGACTTGATGGTGGTTCTCTCAAGTCAAATGTATTCTCAGGAGGGTCTAGCAATACCGCTTTATTATAAGAGATCATGAAGGAAGGGAAGAAAGAGAAGAAAAACATTTGATTATCTATGTAATTTGGGTTGAATTATTATTATTATTTCCTTTTTTTATAATCTTGGTGTGATTCCAAAAACTACTTTTTGGGTTGAATTATTGATTTTACCTTTTCATTCTAAATAAATAAGATAACATTTGTAACATAAATCATGAGATTTGATCATCTATTATCAAAATTGAGTTTTGAAACAAAATTTAATTCACTTTCAGTTAATTATTAACCTGGTTGAGAAATTCGTGTATTTTGTCATCGAGGTTGGAATTTTTTATGAGAGTAAAAAAGCTACATCGAAATCCTCGATTATTCTAAATGTTATTTATACGTGTTATTTATATGTTTGCATTTTTCTTGGACGTTTTTGATTGAGAATTTAAAGAGTTTTTACAATAGTCTAAAAAAAACAAGGCCAACTGAATAATAAAAAATCTTTGGAAACAAAGCCCGTGTAAAAGTTTTTTTTATACAACTGAATTTTCTCCAAAAACAAAACCTTAAAAAAGTAGTCTCAACCTCAAACTGAATTAATACGAGATAGCTTAAAATGAAAGAATACCATACTAAAATGCATTTTTCTACAGTTCCGGATCTTAAGAATGAGATTTATTGTTGTCGCCTAAAACAAAGTGTTTTCATTTGTGTGGATTTTTTTTATTTTATCACATTTTCGATATATAAAATATTTTAAGTTTAGAAAGTATCCTTTTTACAAATTTCTAGTTTATATTCTTTTTTTCAACAAAAATTTCGAGTTTACATATATGCCAAAAACTAAAGGAATAATTTTGTTTTGTCTGGGAGTTAGAACATGTATATGAAGTTCCAGACTTAGACCATCTACAATGATTTTCTCTATTTTTAGAGTATTTTTACAAACCGAGTATAGTTTATTTCTAATGGTTTATTCTATAGTTTATGCTATTAATATTTTAAATATATTTTGTTTCTCGTTTATGACTAATATGTTTTATTTATAAAATTTACAATTCAATCCCATATATTGTATTTTTGCAATATTTTCACAAAATATGATAATTATATTAAAACATTTAATATGATAAAATTATATTACATTATATAACAAATAGATTTTAACTTAAACATCACCATCAGTGAAAACTGAAAAGTGATTGTTTATGTTATCACTATGATATTCATTTTAAACAAGAAAAAATTATATCACTTTTGCAAAATGTGGTATGACATTAATTATGTCATGTGCAATTTCCTTTATGAATATTTATATTGTTGGTAAGATTATTTAGTTATGGTAACAACTAATAAATTAAATCCTATATCACCAAGTAAATTTACTTTATAAATTTTATTTTCTGGCAAGAGATTTGAAATAGAGTATTGACTAATAATTTATTCATCGCCTTTAAATTAATATATATATATATCACATTAGTAAAAAATAAACTAAATATAATTACAATATAAATATTTCTACATTAAGTTATATATAAAATTTTGGTGTATATATTAAGAAAAAATAATTATAATTAAGTGTGTCTTAATAATTACAAAACCAAAGTAATATTAGCCAAGTAATAATTTTGTTGATTGTTAAATGATTGAAATTTTATAGAAGTGGTTTTATTATGTGTCATCATCATATTCACTCAACATAGAAAATATGACCTGACTGGTTAAATGTGACATGTCATCATTTAATTGTGGTATATACAATTCTTAATAAATATTCATTAAGGATTTTAAAATATGGCAATAACTAATAGTTATTACATTCCTATTAAAGTAAATTATATATATCTTATTAAAAATAAACAAAATATAATTACAAATCACGCTCCTCGGATTGTTGTTAGGTTGTAGTTATCAAGGTCTGGTCAAAGAAGGAGCTGAGCATTTTCACATTTTTACCTAAGCCCCAACTTTAAGGGATGCATGGTGGATATTTACGGACGAGCAGGTCAGCTTGATAAGGCTCTTGAGATAATACATGTGTCTTTCTGCCATGAAGATCCTGTATTGTGGAGAACCCTTCTTGGCTCTTGCAAAATCATCCACAGGAATTTGGAACTAGAAGAAGTAGCTATATATGAAGAAACTGATGCAGCTCAAGGTTTTCAATGCAGGGGATTACGTGCGTATGACGTCGATATATTCTGCAGCGAATGAAGCTCAAGGTGTTGCTAGAATGTGAAAGCTAATAAGAAGCCATGATTTACGGACAGTTCCAGGCTGGAGTTGGATTGAGATTGATGATCAAGTTCACAAGTTTGTTGTATGACAAAATGTATCCAGAGTGAGCACTAATTTACACAGAACTAGAGGAAGTAACCCGTCATTCTATCTGGTTACAAGGCGGAGTACTAAAAAATAACTGGTTGAGCTCTATCTGAACTGTCAGTTGCTTACAAAATGTGTGTCAAAAGAATTCAATCGGGTTTGATTAAGGGTTCATTAATGTTTCTACACCAGGAGGTCTAGGGTTCAAACCCTAGAAAAGCAAATTATGCAGATTATGGAGGAAAAATGTTACAAGAGGTCTTCAGCATGGTGCAGGGTGTATCATCGAACATGGATCTCATAGGGCAGCTCGGAGTGACGCAGTCAGGCGTGTATTCTCATATGGTGGTAGAATTGTCAGCTGTAGAATCGTCTATGTAATATTTCTCAGCGCTGTAATAGCATAATTAATCAGACGTTAAAAAAAAAAAATTCAATCGGGAGATTTTTGTTAAAGATAGAGTTAGGTTTCATCACTTAAATGAGTGAGAGTGCTCTCTATCAGGTGTGATAAATAGTTTCAGGTTCCAAATTGTACATGGTTTGCTCTCTCTCTCTCTCTCTGACTGAAATATATTTTTAGCTTCAATTTAGATAAAAGAGAACTGTTAAGGAAAATTTCCTTTCTTTCTTTCTACAACCGTCTCAAGAATATTATTTGCAAAAAACATTATTTAGATGATAATGCACTAAAAACAATATAATTTCAATTTTAACAAAGAAAATCATATCCATAATCCATTCACACGTATTTAGCATCCATATAAATAACAAACTCACTAACCATTGACATTAATCTAAGCTTTCGTTGATAAAAGTGTGAAGTTGCTACTCTAAGCCACTCTCCGTGAAGATGACTCCTCAGAGAAACAAGCGCAGAGAAACGCAACAACCCTCTCCACAACACGAACCCAACATGCAGTCCTCTTCGTTTTTAGCTTATCCACCAGGTTATAGGTTTGTACCAACCGACGCAGAAATCATCTATTATTACTTGAAACCCTTCTTACCAGAGAACAAAAAATCATGGCCCATTATTCCCATTCATCACGCGAACATCTACGAGTCGAATCCACAACAACTTACAGGTATGCCTCAGTTAGTGTTGGTACACTTCTTTTAGATGCCCTACATAAAATATATTCTTCTATACAATTTTACACAATATCATACTATAACTGGATAAAAGCAAACCCGTCAGTACTTGGTTTGACCCTTGGTAAGAACTTAATGACTACTGTCTAGACTAACATAAAAGGTTCATAATTATTATTTGAGAATATAGTTAATCAATATATTCTTTGATAAAAGTGCATAAACAATCATAAAAACTCTACAATATAACTATTTTAAATTATTGTTAAGATATAAATAAAAATTATCATCAATGGGAAACTCAAGATTCATATCTCTTTTGGGTTCTTTTTCAATTAGCAAATCTCTTGTTCTGTTATCAAGACTATTCCAATTTCTAAGATCATAGATATCAAAAGGAGGAATTGATGGCTCATCATCATCTAACTTTTCAAAATTAGAAGGATTTGACTCATTCTCATGAGATTCCACATTCGTTTTTGCTCTAGAACTCTCAGTATTTTTTTTAACAGATTTATCTAAAGCTCCCCTCTGAGATTCTACAAAAGGTATGTATGTTTCAATAGGGTTTGTAAAGTTGTTATGATTGTAGAGTCCTGTATTTAACTTCTTGTGTTTCTGTGTAATAGGTGGATCATGCTCTCAAGATTCATTTGACGGCAAGGGGAATAAAGAGAGAAGTAGAGGAAGAAGAGGATGAGAAGAGGAAGAGGAAGAAGAAAGAAGGAGGCGTTGAAGCACCGAAAGAAGAGCTTGAACAGCTGATCAACTCTCATCAGAACTCAGACAATGATGATTCTTTTTTTACTGGCTTCGTTGATACACACCTACTACATATAGACATAGAGTCGTCCGTCAGTAACTGTTGTTTGAAGAAATCTTCAGACGAGAACTGAAGAACATTACACACTCATCTTATCTGTCTATAGAGATCTGCTCAGTTCTTTCTTTCTGTTTTTGTTAAATCTTTTATCTAGTTTTTGGATAACAATGGTTTATTTATGGCTTTAATTTGTTATCAGTTGATCTTTGTTTCCTACAATACACTATTCTCTAAATCCAAGAGATTACTCTTCCCATCTCTGTTGCTTTTCTATAGTTGATATCACACTAACTACACTAGTCATGACACGTGCGAAAAATATTAGCTTTCACTGTCATTAATTCGGCAGCAAAATATATAAAATCGCATTTTACATTATCAAGCTGGCAAAAGTTTGTATTTTAAATCTTCTAGTTTAACCCAGTGGTAAAAGGGTTCTAGCTGGAGTTTCCGCCATGGATTCGATTCCCGGTTCCTTGGCCACCCATAGACGCCGTAAGTGACAAGAAAACCCGGATTTCTATGAACCTCTTAGTGATTAGTCGTTGAACCTACAAAGAAAGCCTTTGGGATCACACCAAAGATTATCAAAAAAAAAAATCTTCGAGTTTAACAGATAACACTTTAAACAATGAAAGTAGTTGTAGTAAGATACAGTACAAACTGTATAAATTAATACTCGACAAATTAATGGGCAAATCTCCAAAATAGCACATTTCTAAGTTTATGTCACAAAAATAGCCTTCAAAAACTAAAATGATCAAAATAGCATTTTATGTTTTGAAAAATTTAATTTTTTTTTTTATTTTTCAAAATTTGGAATCTTATCCCAAAACCCCACTCCCCAACTCTAAACCCTAAAACCTAAACTCTAAACCCTAAACCCTAAACTCTAAACCCTAAACCCTAAACCCCACCCTTTAACTCTAAACACTAAACCCCACCTTAAACTCTAAACTCTAAACTCTAAACTCTAAACCCTAAACCCTAAACCCTAAATCATAAACCCCACGCCTTAACTCTAAACTCTAATGTCTAAATTAATTTACCATAGGGGTATAAGTGTATATTTATATCTTTTGATAAAACATTAAGTGTTATTTTGGTCATTTTTATTTTTAGAAACTAAATATGTGACAAAAAGTTTTTTAGTGCTATCCTATTCATTTTCTCTAAATTAATAAACACTATAAATTAATAAATTTTTAGCGCCCAAGTTGAACCAGTTTAAAATATAATACAAATCAATAAATATAATAAGATAATAATATTTTAGGGAACCCTATATAAATAATAATAGGGTCCCGTTAAAATCCTAAATTAATAATTTTTGAATATTTATATAAGTACAAACAAACAATTATATTATTTTCTTTATTCCACAATAGAATTAACTTTATATTTTCTTAACACTTCAATATATTTTACTAATATATAGTAAAATAATATCTAAAATTCATATAAATTTTATAAAAACTATTTTATATACACAAAATAATAAAGTAAAAATAACATGTAATTTGAGTTTCAAAATTTAATTCATTTATATACGATAAATCAATTATTTTCTTATTTTATAAAACTTAAAACTTAAAATTTTAAAAAAAAATTGAGAAAAGATTTTTTTTTTAAAATTAATAACTATGTATATTAATAAAATATCTTAGTCCTAACATTACTAATTTATAGAATTTTTACTGTATTTTTTTTGTCATCAACTTATTCAGACTCATACATACTATGTGAACCAAACCGAGAGATATTGATCCATGTGAACGACGAAAGATGCTTACTTCCTGACACTGCGTGCTAGGCTATCCGCCTTTGAATTTTGCGTTCTTGGTACATAAACGATCTCTGATTGGAGGAAACTTTCTTTCAGGGTTTTAATATCTTCCAAATAATTTGCAAAAGCGGGTCATTCTTCTGGTTCCGAAACCATCTTCCCCAATTGAGAATAATCTATTGCAAACGTAACATGAAATTGACGTAAGTTCCTCATACATTCCATTGCCCAGAGTAGTGCTTCCATCTATGCATGGAGAGGAGAGAAACTAGCCTAAACATTCCTCGCCCCCATCAGCCCATCGAACCCTTCTAAAGTACTGAACCAACCCTGTCTGGAGAAAATTTCATTCTCTATCCATGAACCATCTGTGAAACACCATCTACCTGGAATTGACGGTAAAGACTTAACCTCTACGTGTGATATTGTCCTCTGTTCATTCACTATATGTGCTTCAGCCCAAAGTGTTGATTCTGTTTTTGCCAATTTGAGCGTCTCACTAGGATCAATATCCAGATTGCTAAAAAATTTATAATTCTTCCTTTCCAAATGTACCATAGTATCCATGCAAACTGATGATCATCTAACTGCGGGAAGACTCAACAGAAAAGATGATCCATGTTTGTAAAAAGAGATCTTGTTGGGAAAATAGCTGGATTTGATGGTATCTTTGAGAGAGCCCAAACCTGAAGTGCTGGAGGACATTAAAAAAACACATGGTTTATCGATTCCTCGTCAGCTCCGCATCTTGCACAACATATATCACCAGTTATCCCTCGCGCTTGCAAATTTTTCTTGACTGCTACCCACCCTATCACTAATTGCCATAGGAAATATTTTATCTTTGGTGGGCACCGTATTTTCCAGCAGAATGACTTCAATACATCTACTGTGGGTCCAAACATTACTGGTGATCTTTTTCTGTCTGGGTAAACCCGTTCTACCTGATATCCTGATTTGACCGGATATTTCCCATTGTTTGTGAAATGCCATCCATCTCGATCTACCATCTGGGTTCTGCTCAGTGGTATACTTTCTATAATTTTCACATCCTATGGGTCCACTAAAGCCCGGAGTGCTTGCGAGTTCCGATTTCGCAAAATAGGATCAATGAGAGAATCCACTGTGAGGTCTGGGTAATGATTGTGTGTTTTTATTAGCTGGTCTCATGCGAGTGGTTAGGAGCCAGAGATCATTCCATACAGATATAGAGGATCCTGATCCCACCCGTTTGATTAGTCCTTTGCTTACCAGAGATCTAGCAGATGTGATACTCCGCCAGCCATATGACGGAGATTATGAAAGAATCGGTTCCAGGGGTGAGGCTTTCCTGTAATACCGACCTTTGAAAACTCGAGAAAATAAAGTATTTGGCTTCTCAATCAATCGCCATAACTGTTTACCAAGCATCGATGTGTTGAAATCAGTGATGTGATATTAAGAGTTTTCAAGGCTCCTAAGACAAATGTTGTAGTATAAAAGATTGTCGAACCAGTTCTGAGGGATATCAAAGCACTGAGAATGCAAGTACTCACTTAATCTAAGTGCAACCAATGATTTAGATGGGTTTTAAGCTATGACTAAAACTAGAA
>NC_027751.1:28851954-28866455 GCF_000695525.1 Brassica oleracea var. oleracea
GCTCCAGGGCCGATTTTTGGTGTCTCCGGGCGAGAGGTCCCGAGCGACTTTGGTGTGTCGCTCCAACGGGTCGCTCTGGATCGGGAGCGACCTTGGTAGGTCGCTCTGAGAGGTCGCTCCAGGGTCATCTAAGACTGTTCGGAGTAACGAGAACGCGAGCGACTTCATGGCGTCGCTTTAGGAAGGTCGCTCTGAGAAGTGGGACACAGCGACTTCGTGATGTCGCTTTGGGAGGTCGCTCCCATGCTCGGTTCGTCCAATGGTCACCTTTTCACCTCTTTTGAGCTCCAAATGCACTCGAATGTCTCCAATAACCTCATGTGGTACTCCAGTACCTAATAGAGACTCATGTATGCAAAATGCAACCTAAACATGGCTAAATCCTAGTCTATATGATCAAAATGCACATGGACGAATGGATAAGATAATGGAAATATGCAAGATATCATGATGTCTTTGAACCCTATTCCTCCTTCCTCCTTGCTAACACATACTTTGTCCCATGATTTCCAATGCATTCCTCTTGTGCTTCCCCATGGAATTCACCAAAATTGGGCTACCGCGCTTGTCAATTTTTTTGCGGTTGCCTTAGGTAATCGATAGCAAGACATCAAATGATTTGGTAATGCTGTAACCACTGATTTAATGATCACTTCCTTTCCTCCTTTTGTGAAAAACTTAAAAATCCAACCATTAACCTTTTTGTTTAGCCTAGAACCCCCAAGATTTTCTGGTAATCCTAGATAAGTTCTCATTCCTCCAAGATTCTAAATACCCAAAATATCTCTCAGTTCCTGTCTGATTGATTCCTAAATTTTGTGCCCAAATTGGATCGAAGACTTATCAAAATTAATGAGTTGACCTGATACCATCTCATATTCCTTTACGACCCTGAGAATAGTTTGACATTCTTCTCTTTGGGCTTTACAAAAGAAGAGACTATCGTCCGCAAATAGCAAATGAGAAATCGATAGACATGCTCTGGCTAACTTCATACATGTCAGTTGTTGCCCACCCTCCGTCTTTTTAATATTTGCAATCAAAGCCTCAGTACACAATATAAATAGATAAGGGGATAAAGGATCTCCTTGCCGTAACTCCATATGTGGAATAATGAGACCACGTACTTGGCCATTTAGTAGAACCCGATATGAACCGATGATATACACTCCATCATCAGCTTAATCCAATGAAGATCAAAGCCCATCTTTTCTAGTAAAGCCTTAATAAAATTCCATTCCACCCTATCATACGCTTTACTCATGTCCGTTTTAATTGCCATATACTTTTCTTGACATGCTTTATTAGTCTGTAATCCATGAAACATCTCCTGAGCTATAAGAATATTATCAGTTATCAACCTCCCTGCCACGAATGCCGATTGAGTTTCTGAATTGAGGGACGGAAGACATAATTTCAACCGCTGACACAAAACCTTCGAGATAATTTTATACCCTACATTACATAGACTAATTGGCCTCAGCTCCGTCATCCTTGTTGGCCCTCCGTTTTTGGAATCATACAGATATTAGTAATATTTAACCTTGGATCCATTTCTCCAGAAACCAAAAAATTGTTTACAATTTCTATCAAATCATTCTTAATAATATGCAAGGAATGTTGGAAAAAGAGAGCTGTCATGCCGTCCGGTCCTGGCGCCTTCTCTAGATGCATCATAAACAAAACCTCTTTAACCTCACTCTCAGTCGCTATCCTCAACAAATGTTGGTTCATCTGAGGAGTGATACCCGTTGTAACCTCTGTGAGAAAACTTTCAAACTCTGTAGGTGAAGTGGTGCTTAATAGATCTTCAAAATAGTCTACAGCCACTTTTTCCACCCCATTATCCTCTGTAATCCAATTCCCCGCAGCATCATGTAATCCAACGATCCTATTACGAACTCGTCATTGCTTAGTTAAAGCGTGATATAATTTTGTGTTAAGATCCCCAGAAGAATACCATATATTCCTACTTTTCTGATGCCAATAATCTTCTTCATCCTTATATGCTTCTTGTAACTTCCTGGAGACCTCCACGATATCCTCCTGAGATCTAGTATTATCTGTTTGTACTTCTTCGAGAGCTTTCTGTAAATCATTTATCTTTTCCTTTCCGTAAGGTGGATTGTTTTTCCGCCATTTTGCAATTTCGTGTCGACAATTGCTAATTTTTACCACTATATCATCCTCTCTTCCTACACAATGATCTGACCAGCCTATTGTAATGGATTCCATAAGACCCTCTTGTCCAACCCATCTCTTATAAAAACGAAATTGTCCTTTCCTCCTGGTAACTTTATCATCTAGGTACGCCACCACTGGCCGATGATCAGATGCCACCATCCCTAAATATTCTGTATAAGAACAGGGAAATAGAGTGTGCCACTTCCATTTGCTAGGGCGCGATCTAAACGACATCTGATCATCACTGCCCCTTTTCCTTTTCCTCTTCTCCCTTGCCATGACATTTTGTTTCCCCGGACCGGAAACTCCAACAAACCGCTGTTTCTTATCATGTCATTAAAGGGAATAAACGAATCCGCACTTCTCAAAGCTCCTCCATCTTTTTCATGATTTCTAGTAATTTCATTTAAATCGCCAATAATAAACCAGGATTCGGATCTTGAAAGTCCATACCTAGTTAATCGTTCCCAGACTTGTTCCCTTATTTTTTGGACCGGATCTCCATAAACAAATGTTAGAAACACTCTTTTCCCAGAGGCACCGCTTCCACATCTATCATTCGGTTACTTGAGTATAGAAACTTAATCTGATACTCATTATTATAAAAAAGCGCTAATCCACCACTCCTTTCATTTGGATCCACTGTAACCAGATTATCGAATCAAGAGTGGAGTTGAAATCTCTGTACAAAGTCAAACTCCTGCTTTGTTTCTGATAAAAATAGAAAATCTGGTTTATGTTTGTGCCATATTTCTCTCAAATAACTCAATCCATTTACTTCCCATTCCTCGACAATTCCTACTTAAAACTTTCATTAAAAAATAAATTAAGGATTTGCACCCATGATATGAGCAGTCAGGTATAAAGAGACCCTGAATTGCCTTGTACCATAAATAGTCCCATAATAACTATGATCCATGTGTATTCCATTATTTCATCCCAATCAACTCCACCTCCATCATAAAAAAAATCCAAGAGCAATCCTACAGAAACCACAAACCATAGCTTTCCATAATACGTAAACATCTCCTTCTTTTTTTCCCTTGGGTTTTGTATTAAACAAATGCCTCCTTTATTCTCAGAATTTCCACTACCCAACCCACATATTTGTAAACCAAATAGCCTTTTCACTAGATTATTAGGCCTGGACCAATTATAATATGAATAATAAGTTCTCCTATTGGACGATATCATGAGGCATTTGATCCATCCTTGCTTCATATACTCAATCTTCTGTGTATGTGTTTGGTTTAAGGAGACCAAACACATTATCTTGCTTGCTCTGTACACCACAGACACGAAGCCCTTGTATATACCACTTAACCACAATGTACCAATGATCCAACGATCATACCAATGAAATAAGACATAACCGAACCAAATTGCTATTCCATGTTGTACCTCTGTCATCGAAACTATGAAGCATCCACACCAAAAACTATAGAGTTTAATTTTATTCCAAGTTATAATCTTCGAGAAAGGTCTAACCTGCAGCAAGTACCAGCTAGAGATAAAACAAGATAACATGCTCTGAGAGCTTATTAAAGAGTTTAAAATAAAAAAAACACAGACCCAACTCATCACCCCCAATACATTTTTTGTTTTGATGACCGTGGGGTTCCCAGGCGGTAAGCCCAGACTAATCCCCACGAGGCCTTCCATCCGGGCACGCACGGTTATAGGCGGGAAGGTGGCCAAGGCGACTCGAACCCAGGGCGGACACTCCAGCCGGAGTTCCAATACCACTAGACCAAGAGCTCTTGGTTATCACCCCCAATACATCCTTTGTAAAAAACACACAATATCATACCCAAGATAAAGCTTTCCACAAGCCATGAGAGGAGAATCCACATGAAGTACTGTTCATTATCCGGTAACGGTAAGAATGGTTGACACTGCAGTTACAATTTTTTAGAAAAATATTTTGTTACTTTAATTAACAAAAATATTAAATAAAAATAATTAGATAAAAACAAATATAAGTAACAGAAAATAAATAAAAATCATATAAAATTTTACAAATTACAAAATAAATTAGTTTTTATTTTAAAAAATAAAAATTATTTTATAAATAAAATTCTAATTATAAGTTTTAAAAAAGTAATCAAAATATTATTAAAAACAAAAAATTTATAAAATTTTCATATGCTTCAATTTTCTTTTAATCTTTAAATTTTGTAGATTTCTTAATAAAATTATATGTATATAATTTTACAAAAAACTTCCAAAAACTTTTTTTTGGACAATTTAAATAGGAAAATCAAAGCATACAACAATTTTTTTTAAAAAAAATTGTTAATGAAAATTTTCTGTATTTTACTATTTAAAACTATATTTTTAATTTTTGAACAAAAATAGTTTTCAATTTAAAAAAATAGATTTTTATTTTGAATTTTGAAAAAAATTCATATAGTTTTAAATTGTAGATAATTTTACTTATTTTTATAAATTTTATATTATTTTATAAAATAATTAAAATAATAAAAGGTTTTTTAGAAAAAATCAGGTTTTTACCAGCTAATGCATAGAGCTAGTTATAATTTTGACATGGAAAACAAGTAATTTAATTTTAATTACAGTTTAATATGTTACTGAATTTATTTGGAGAAATTGCTTGAAATATCATATTGGATACCACATTTTAAATATACACTCAATCAAAAATATTCTAATATTTAGATTATGGTTTATTGATTATTGTTTAGGGTTTAGTATTTAGAAGGTGAGATTGAGTTTAAATTTTCTATAAATAAATTTTATACATTTATAAATAGTTACAAGGGTTGATTTAGTCTTTTAAAAAACGTAAGTTAGTTTAGTCTATTTTATTACAAACTTAATTTATTTATGGAAATAGCTATCATTTAAAGATATTAAAAATTAGTATCAAACTTGTGGCAAATTTAGAATTTTCCAGTTATTTTTAATGTCTAACATGTTAGCTGTTAAATTCAAAGGTCTAAATTGTAAAATTTTGCCAACTTAATCATTTAAAATGTAAATTTTCCAAACATACTACAGCTCCATAACATACAAATGTACCTAGACGTTGGCATTTTTTTTAGTTTTTTTTTTTGTCAACCTAGACGTTGGCATTTGTATTTTGTAAGTTGTAACTAACCAAACAAACTCAACCTCAACTATTATTAACCGGACCTCAAAATGAATTTAGATGCAAAATAGATCTTAGGCCATCTTTAACCCTGGCTCTAAGATTTAGATTCTAAAAAAAAAAAAATTAAAAAATTAGTAGATTCCACACCATTTTAAAAACTCATTTCTTTCTTCTCCTACATAAAAAGCAAGTTTTGAAGGATTTTTAGTTTATTCACGGGCTCCACCACACACGTGGCGGCCCGCGTTAATGATTCTCTTAGACAAAGTTACAAAATCTACCCACTCTACCGAACATATAAACTCCGAATAATCTTCAGAAGGTTGAACCTGAAAAACTCGATCCACCCGAACGATTAATGCGGAAACCTAAATGTACCGGTTCACACCTTCTTACCGATTACCGAATATCAATATCGAGAACCGGATTCAGATTGCTCAATAATTTTAGCAACTGTGACGGAATAGTACAAAACCGGAATCACATCAATTACGGTTTACAAAAACCGGATCTATTTGAAAAGAAAGGACTGAAACATCTTTACCAAAACCTTAGCAAAGCGAAGAAAGTTTTAGAGTAAGAACATTGTAACACTCGCCGACGCCACTAGCTCCTCCTTTTTACAGTAAGCTTTCCTGATTCCCTTCAGAAATGTAGACAAAAAAAATAAGACTTTGGTTAAGGTTGGTCTTGTCTATTTGTGCTTCATTCTACCTCGAGTCTCTTGAAATCTCTGATGTGGTTTTAAATCTGATGTTTCCGTTGCCTAGGGTTTAGGGTCCTTATCATCTGCAACCTACGAATTGAAAGTCCACACCTTTATGCAATTGATTAGATAAATTTCTGATTTTTCTTCACTCTTATGCTTAAAGTTTGCTTCTTTCTGTAATTGGTGAAGAAGATGCAGAGTGGGGACTTTTATCTATCCGAAGTAGAGAAGTTGCGTGCCATGAACGAGATGAATGAACGAATGAAGAAGGTGCTGACTATTTTCTAGTATCGTAAATTCAAAAATACTCTTCTTTTTTTCATTCTTGGTGAATGTCTTCTTGTCTGAAAGTTATGTAGCTTTTTGGTCTCTTCTTAAAATCTAGGAAATGTATTGTTCTTGGAAAAATATCACTAGTCTAATTTGATTGATATTTGGTTTTATATTGTTCTGTTTTGCGGTGTGCAGAAGCGAAAGATTGAGGAAGTTATGTACCCTGCTGAGCTTATTGAACAGCTGAAGAACAAAGATGATCAGATCAAAGCGTTGGAAAACGAAAATGCAAGGATGTTGGCTGAAATGGCCGAAAGCCGAAGGCAAATGGCTGAGATGAAACAAAAGTTGGGCATCGACTTTCTCTAGTTTTTTTTTGTAATTTAAAACTTTTTTTTTTTAATTTAGCTTATCTTGATGAAAACTTTTTTTTAATTTAGCTTTTCTTGATGAAATCTTTAATGTAGGCCTGGGCAACCGGGGTCCCATTCGGGTTTCGGTTAAGTCCATTCGGGTTTCGGGTTTTTGTATACCAAGAAAACAGCTCCATTCGGATTATTAAAATGTTCGGTTCGGGGTGTTGCGGGTTCGGTTCGGGGTGAGTAAGCTAGCAAGAAACCGGTGAAACCCGGTATACTTTCGGGTTCGGTTTTAAATCGTACTATCGGTTCTTCGGTCCTCAATTTATACTAATTTGTAACCAATTTAAAACAAAACATAACATTTAAAAGAAGGATTCATACCATTAAACAGAAGATCAACTTGAATGAAACAAAAGTCACCAATATTATTGTTATGAAGAAAACCAAACAAATAACACTTTGATTCTCGTAAACAAAAGGAAGCAGAGAACTCATTCTCGTAAACAAAAGGAAGCAGAAAAAGTGATAAAGAAAACCAAACTCTCAAGATATGAGAGACATTATGAATAGAAAAAAAATTCTTAAAACTTGAAAGTGCAAACTTCAACCTGCACGCTCCAACCATCAATCATCAAGACTTTGCGCTTCAAACTCTGCAACACAAGCCAAATGAGACGAAGTTAAACATTCATTACAGTACATGATAAAATAACCTAAAGTGAAAAGGAACACAAACCTTTCTCAAGCAGGTCAAGCAGTTCCACATCAGCAAGCATCTGTTCGTTTGTAGGGACTTGTTCAGCTGCCTTGATATCAGCGTGCATCCACTGCTCAGAACACATGAGCACTTCAATCATATAATGAGTTAAGCAGCTCCGATAAGGCTCCAAGATCCTGCCACTTGTGCTAAAAGCACTTTCTGAAGCAACAGAGGAAACCTGCATGGCGAGTAGATCTCGAGCCATCTCTGCAAGAACAGGATACTTCAGCTTGTGGACCTTCCACCACGAAAGAATGTCGAACTCAACACCAAGCAACAGCTTTGGAGTTTCAACTGGATCCTTCAAGTACACCTCTAGCTCATCTCTTGTATCATCTCCCTTCTCAGCAACCAGCTCCTTGTACACACAATCCATCCTCTCATACCCATAATCTTCAACCACGAGCTCCATTCTATCCACGCCTTGTTCTTGAGAATCTTGACTAGGCAGAGAAGTCTCAGCTTGACTCGACTGAGAAGACTGTCCAGTAGACCCTCTGAAACGGTTGTTATACTCCCGGAACATGGACTTGAGAAGATCACCAACAGAGTCTAGCATTTCTTTAGACTCCAAGCTGTTCTTCCCATAGAGTTTCTCAAAGCAAAGCTTGGCAAACTGCATCTTCTTCCTAGGATCAAACACAGTCGCCAATATCAGCATCCTGTTGACACTCTTCATGCCATCCCAGTACTTCAGAAACTTCTGAAGCATATCAGTTGCTTTCACCTTCAGCTCAGGATCAAAACTGTTAGCTAGTGCAGTCAGGTTCCTCTCAATCGTCACAATCTCACCATAGCACTTGTAGGAGTTCACCTTTGATGACGAAGAGATCACCAAGGTGCTGTTGTAGAAGATGACCAGAAATCTCTTCAGCTTGTCAACAGCACTCCAGTCTCCATAACCAGGTGGTCCACACCTCTTAACACCATTTTCCGTATCCAGGAAATAGTCATTATATAGCCGGTCTTCTGCTTCCATCTTTTCAAACGCTACACGGAACTGAAGAGCCCTAGACAGCATAAGAAATGTAGAATTCCACCTAGTCTTTACATCTAGAGGCAAGCTACCACGGCTCATTCTCCCACTAGTAACTCTAAGGTCAAATGCATTCAGCCTAGGTGTAGAAGAGCGCACATACTGGATAGCATTCCTAATCGCTAAGACATTATCCCCCACCTCAGCCAAACCATCCTTAGCAATCAAGTTGATTATATGAGCAGAGCACCTCATGTGCAAGAAATTACCATCTAAAACGAATGCATCAGGGGCAACCTCACTAAAATCCCTATGGAATTTTCTAATGGCAGAAGTATTAGCAGTCGCATTATCTACCGTGATGCAGAATACCTTCTCAATCCCCCAGTCAGCTAAACATTCCAAGAGGACAGTAGCTATGGTCTGACCTTTGTGGTCCATCACGTACTTGAAGCCAATAATGAGCTTCTTCAGCTGCCATGAAGCGTCAATGAAGTGGGCAGTTATCACCATGTAACTAGCACCTGTTAACCATGGAACAAGAAAACATGTTAGAATAAGCGTTTGAAATGTACAGAAAATTAAACAAGTAGAGTAGCATTACCTGTGACTTGAGAAACCCAAATGTCAGTTGTTAATGACACTCTTTGTTTGGTTGTGCGAAGCAGGTTCTTCAAAGCTGCCTTCTTTTGCACGAACATCTCAACAATGTCTCGAGTCGCAGTCCTCCTAGAGTGTGGCTTGTAAAAGTTAACCTTGCAAGAGAAAAGTTGGGAAAGTTAGACTTATATTAAGTTAGACTTATATTAGAGAAGCTTAAAAGGGTAAGAGGTTCTATGGTTATACCTTTCTGCAGAAATGTTTCCAAGCCGTACTTTCAACAAAAGAAAGAGGCAATTCGGCTAAGACAATCAGCTCGTTAGAGGCTTCTCTATAAACCGGCTCTGGGACCTTTGATGACTTCAGATTGCCTTCTGTATTAATCAGAGTCTGATTCTTTCCTTGGCTGGTTAACCATGTTTGGTATTCTTTGCAGATGGTCAAATGCTTCTGGAGGTTTGATGTTCCTGATTTGGTAGCACAAGAGAATACCTTCTGACAATAGTGACAAATGCACTTGTCACGAGTGTCCTTGGTTCGGGTGTAATGGCTCCACACACCAGACCTTGGCACAACAGCTTTCTTCACCTTCACCGACTGAGCAGATACTCCAGTTGTTGCATTTGCATCAATGGACTTCCCTCGACTTTGAGTACTTTGGTGCTCTTGTCCATCGTAAGTCACTTGAACATCAGTTGTCTCATCACCAGTCTGTCTTTGTCTCGATGATGAGGAAACCATCTGCAAGATAAGAAGAAAAAAATTTACATTTTAGTTACATCAAACGAGTGTTGTATATAGAAAAACATAAAGACAAATAGTCCCATCAAGCGAGTGTTGTATCAACTAAACTAATAGTCAAGCTCTCTAGTAAAACATAAACAAATCAAACCCGCATGAAGAGAAATTATCTAAGACAATATAAGATTGAAACAATGTTGACTAACTATCACGGATCAATCATCAAGTTACTTGATTCAAGAAACTTCAGATATGATATAATCTACACAATACAATACATGCATCTTAAATATTATATAACACTCAAAGCCATCAAGAGACAAGAGCATCGACAGTACTAAGGATAGAGAAGAATCGAGACTACTAAAATGAAGAGACAAGCATCGAGAATCCTAAGAATACAGAAGAATCAAGACTATTCATAACAAAAAAGCATTGACACTACTGTAAAATTAAAATCCGAAAGTTAAAAAAAATGAAGAGACAAGCATCGAGATTACTCAAAATAAGTCTGAGTACCTTTGATTGATTACTTGCGCTTTGATATGGAGAAGACTGGGTCGAAGATACATATATATGGATCTTTCGATTAGGGTTTCGGTTTCAAATCGACGAAGAGTTTCAGTGAGATACGAGAATATGTGATGATTGAAAAAATTTCGGAGTAAGGAAACGAATTGGTGAGAATATTTAGGGAGATCAAAGCTTTAGGAAGGTTACGGAGATTCCGGGTGGTGAGAATCTGTGAGAGAGATCGAAATGAACTGAGTATCGAAAAGGGGAAAGAGGGCTTAGGGTTTCGTAAGCTCGGGTCTCGGGTGTAACCAATCGGATTTTCGGTTTATAACCAACCCAAACCGACACCCGATATACCAAATAACCAGCCCCGATCGGTTTTTGCACAGGATCCGAACCCGACCCGAACCGGTTTTATCGGACCGGGTCCGGTTCGGGTTTTCGGGTTCGGGCTTTTTGCCCAGGCCTACTTTAATGTATCTGCTATTTTTTTATGAACTTTAATTTGTTGTAATTAAAATATTAGATTTAACAAAGAAAAGTATATTTCAAAATTCTTCTGAAATTTGTCAAAAAAAAATTTCCAAAGAATCGGAAAATTTGTTGACAAAACATTGTTCTTCGTCGGTACCGACATTTTTCAGATCACTATTGTCGGGAATTTTTTCGACGATTGTGGTCCACCGGACATAATTCTGGTGATCTTATGTTTGTGTGGTCCACCAGACATAATTCTGACATGCTGGGGATGAATTTACATCCTCTTCAAGGCCAATTAGACATTGAACTAGCTCATATTGCTAGGAAGTCCTAGGCTTCATCTTTCTATAAATAAGGAGCTACCTCTTTATGAGAAAGGATCTTCTCCTCTTCTTAGATTAATAAACATACTTTCATAAGAGATTTGTAGATTGAAAAGTTTCACTTTACATTTTGTCATTTTTGTAATGAACCTTTACTCAATAAAATCTCATTTATGTTCTTTTCCACTTGATTTCATCTAAAGATTTCTCCTATGCCTCAAGAATCTAATCTTTTATTTTTAGATTCTTTTATTGTATTGATTCAACAAACACTATCAGCATAAACACCGTTTTTGGATCAAACAGTTGGCGCTAGAAGGAGGGGGCTAAGGAGAACTATCTTCACATCATATCAAACTTTGGGAATTGTAGATCTATGAGGCTCACCTCAAATTGGTTTATAACTCACCTCAAATTGGTTTATAAAAAGAACAACACGGCTTTGGTTAGGTCAAAGTTCAAAGCTTCTTCAACCTTAGATCGAGTTGACCACAATTATCTCGGTAAAGAAAGAAGCTTTTCATGAAGCCTGGCGGTTGATGTCACTAAAGGCCCACCAACGAGCCCAATACTCTGGGCTTGCCGTCTCCGAACATCACGAAGGCTTCCCGTCTTCGACGATCTCGAGGAGCGACCGGAACTCTGAAAGAATAGGGCTAGCGAGACAGGAGACGATGACGTCTTAAGAAGAAGACGATGTCAGAGCTGTCTCGAGAGATGAAACTGGTTTGATTCTCGCTCTCGTGAGCCTAGGATTCTTAGACGTCCGGATCCATCCAAAGAACGCGACAGCAAATCCAGAATCGCGGCGAAGGCGAAGGCGTGGTTCACGGAGAGAAAGACGTGGGCTTGCTCCGGTGTTTCTCCGGGAGGGAGATCAAAAAGTCGATGATTTTATGCGTCTCCGGTCCACAATCGCTGTAGTCGCCGCCGGTGAAGCTCTCAGGACTGCTCGAGCTTCTTCTAGTCCACGAAACACGATTTTCCCAGATGCCTAAGATGAACTGAGTTTGTCGAAGTCAAGCTAGAGTCTTGGAATTTCATCGATCTTGTGTCTTCACCGCGACGTCTGTTTCTCCAATAGCACCACCGGAGATGTTATCACCGATCAAGAACATCACAGCTCTGGTCTTTGCGTTCAAGGTCGCTGTGTTCTTGGTCTCGCCAGTAACCGTTTCTCCGAACCTCTTCCTGACTCCCTCGGCCATTGCTCCAAGACGATGAACACAAAGTCTCTTATGTTTCTATGTTCAAGGCCAGACCACGACAATAGCACCAGTGAAAATGTTATCACCAACCAGGAACATTACAGTTCTGGTGCTATTCTTGTACCGGTGGTGGCTTCAACATCGAGCTTCTTCAGACTCACGAGAGAACCGATGGAAATTCAAGCTCATGATGCTCATGAACTTGCTCGCAACTCGTCATAGTCGCTTCTCTCGCAAGCCCTTGTTGTAAGTTCGAGCTCATGAGCATCTATTCCAAAGGCTCCTCTTCATCTCGTCATATTTTTCTCGGCTTAGTCTCGCCACGAGCGGTTTCGAGATCGACGAGGAAATGTCATCAGACTGTCATCAAGCTCTTGCTTCTGCGTCAAGAGAGCTCTCCCGACAGGCTGGCCACCACCAGCACAAGCTCCTCATGATTATATCGAATAGACATGGTGTTATCTCCTTCAGTATAACTCATCGTCACGAGAACTCAGCTTGTGATTCTCTTCAAGATGGATTTTGGTTTCATGGGAATGGATGAAAACTCGTCACACCTTCGTGAAGACCATACATAGCAGAAGAGAACACATCTCTATTGTTCTTACACAAACAAAATGGAGAGGATGGGATTGAGATTCTCGTCGTCTTACCTCACGTACAACCAACCACCTCTTCACGGCAAAGATAAGTTATTTTATCATCACATACTTTTCTTTTTAATCACACATGTGTCACGATAGATATTATAGTTGTGGTTTAAATTATTAAACAACTCTAAGCTGCTCACTCTTATATAATTTTTGTGAGATAACTTCATGTTATTGCTTTACTGTTGGTAGTCTATGATATTAATAAGTTGACAATTATTATATTATTATGCACAACTCACTAGCATTAAGTAATAACAAGTTCTACAGCTTGCTTATTGATTATGTCTTGTGGTTTATATTGATCTAATCATGATCATGCTTTTGTGAACCAGAGCCAAAGAGAAAAACAGAGCCAACAAGCAATTGCCACCACCATATGTCTTCATGCTTCGAAAGATGGCTCTCAGCCACGAGCTTATCGGAAACAGCACAAGCCGGCGCTTTCTCACGTCATCATAGCCTGATGAACACACAAGCCAACAACTTGCTCGGCACACACGATCTGAACGCAAGACTTTGGGTCGGCAATAGTTCGGTACATGTGTACTTTAGGCACAAGTTTAAATTGAACTTGTTTTTTTTATTAGGCACGAGTTTGCGGTCGACTCGCTTATTGTTAGACACGAGCTTACAAAAACTAATCTTTGGCTAGGCATGAGTTTACAGAAGCTCTCCTTCTACTAGGCACGAGTTCTCAGTAAACTCGCCTCTGTCTCAGCATGAGTCAAGTAACTCATCTTTCGCTAAGCACGAGTTTACAGCAAACTCGCTTTTTACTAGGCACAAGTTCGAAATAAACTCGCCTAAACCGTCATAGGCATGAGTATGTCTAGTTCATTGTCTAATAAACCCTATTCGTAAACTTCGCAGAGATCGATTTCATCTCTCTCAACGAACTTGGGGGACTTACTGTTGGGGATGGATTTACATCCTCTTAGACAATGAGCTAGGCCCATTTTATTATGATGCCCTAGCTTCTTCCTTGTATAAATAAAGAGACATCTCTTTAGCAAGGGATTGATTCTCCTCTTCTTAGATTAATAAACATACTTTCATAAGAGATTTGTAGATAGAAAAGGTTCACTTTACATTTGTGTCATTTTTAAAAATGAACCTTTACTCAATAAAATCTCATTTATGTTCTTTTCCATTTGATTTCATCTAAAGATTTCTCCTATGCCTCAAGAATCTAATCTTTTATTTTTAGATTCTTTTATTGTATTGATTCAACAAACACTACCAGCATAAACACCGTTTTTGGATCAAACAGTTGTAGGAGACAGATTACATCCCTCCACAAGTCCCATCGAATAACATGCCCTAATCCAGCAAGTCAGATCGATTTGGTCGGCTCGGTGGCTAAACCTATCGGCTTGACCTTAGAGTACTTTTTAGCCGGTCGAGTAAGTCGGCTAAAAGTGTCCGGCTTATAGGGAGCCTCGTTTCGGCCCGTATACTCGGCCTCTCGCACTAAGGCCCAAAGGGGGCACGAAATTAGGGCATCTGGGGAAGGAGTCCTATAAGAAGGGAAAATGAAGCAACAAGAAAGGGACTTTTGGATGATTGAACACACTGAGCGGCTAGATCTAGGGTTTTAGGTT
>NC_027751.1:28867776-28868091 GCF_000695525.1 Brassica oleracea var. oleracea
GCGGCTAAAAACGCCAACACGCGACAAGAACCGCGCCAGCATGCTCCAACCGACAAAAACGGATACATGTATGTCGTCAACGAGAACAACGTGCCGGTTTTAACTCTCGTAGTCCGCGGAGAGGGATGGAACAAGTGGGTAAGGGAGCTCGATTCGTCCGACAAACCAGTCGACGCCGTTTGCTCGACCCAAACTACAACAGCAGCAGGATCAGCGGCAGGACCTTCCAGAACCGTCGATCTCACCAAACACTGTAAGTATCACGATGTCAAATGGCACGATACGACAGAGTGCAAGTCACTCTATGCGCACTAT
>NC_027751.1:28868105-28869856 GCF_000695525.1 Brassica oleracea var. oleracea
AAGAACGGCAAGAGCTGGAGCAAGAATAAAGAAAGGAGAGCCCAGCGCAAAGCTACAGGCAAAAGTCGACACAGCGAAACTCAACAACGCGATGACGAGGAGGACGCCCCGAAGAGTAATGGCGAGGCAGACTCCTCGGCTGACGAAGAGCAACAAGCTAACCGCAGACGCATTGAGGTCATACTTTCCCAGCAAAACTTGTCGTCGGACGATGAGAATGATGACACACATGTACTCGAAGATTTGAGAGATGTTCTGAAACGGAAGTTTGAATCCGAAAACAGCAACAGCTCCACGCGCAACGATCTCCGAACAACGTTGAATGCACGGAAGTCGCGGCGTATCTCGGGAGTTGACCCTGATCCCAAAGAACACCCGAACGGCGACCTTAGGGATAAACTCAACGCAGGAGCATGCGATCTCCGAATCCGCCTCAATCGTTCTAAGCCCACTGACCACCGGAGGCGTTTGGAGCAAACTAAGATGTCAAGCAACGACACTCCATCATCAAAAAATGACAGCGACGTACCAACCGATTTACGCGCCTTCTTAGACTCCAAGCAGGTCCAAACACGATGTCAACTAAATGTCAGCATGGGCGGTTCTCCTCCTTGCGGCAACTCCGTTTGCTCTGTCAAGGACTACCGTCGGCAGGCTGCGACTTCGCAGAGATGGCCGACTAGGCCGCCAAATCACCCTCCGATAACCTTTTCACCGGATGACGCTGAGGGGATTCACGTACCCCACAATGATCCTCTTCTTGTAGTTCTTGGAATTGGGGAGTACGACGTCACCAAGGTCCTCATCGATACAGGAAGTTCCGTCGACCTCATTTTCCGAGGAACCCTGCAGAAGATGGGAGTCGATCTCGACGACATCAAACCATCCTCCACAACATTAACCGGCTTCAACGGATCCTCCCAAACAATACTGGGAACAATCCACCTTCCGGTACGCGCATGTGGAGTTACTCGGCCCCTTACCACGCCATACTCGGAACCCCCTGGATACACTCAATGCAGGCCATTCCATCTACTTATCACCAGTGCGTCAAGTTCCCCGGTACGGACGGCAAAATAAAAACACTGCGAGGAGATCAAAAGGCCGCTAGGGAACTCCTAGTCGCCACAGTTAAACTCCAACGATCGTCTTTATCGGTTAACTCCGTCACTCCTCCAACCTATAAAGTCTGCTCCCAGGAAGGCGAAATTCTCGAGTTACCGATTGACGATGCCGATCCAAGCCGGACCGCAAGGGTTGGTACGTACCTGTGTGAAGAAATGCAGCGGCCAGTCAGACATGAAAGGAATTGATCCGACCATAACAACTCACGAACTAAATGTCGATCCGACAGTCAAGCCTATCCGACAGAAGCGACGCAAGCTCGGTCCAGATAGGTCGAAGGCTGTAAACGAAGAGGTCGACCGGTTGCTCGGCGCTGGTTCAATTGCTGAGGTGCGCTACCCTGAGTGGTTAGCAAATCCAGTAGTCGTCAAAAAGAAGAACGGGAAGTGGCGCGACTGCATCGACTTCACAGACTTAAATAAAGCCTGCCCAAAGGACAACTATCCTCTTCCCAACATCGACCGTTTAGTCGAGTCCAAGGCTGGAAACGAGATGCTCACCTTCATGGACGCTTTCTCTGGGTACAACCAAATCATGATGCACCCCGACGATCGCGAAAAAACGGCATTTATCACGGATAGAGGAACATACTGCTATAAGGTCATGCCATTCGGTTTGAAGAACGC
>NC_027751.1:28870898-28871456 GCF_000695525.1 Brassica oleracea var. oleracea
GCTTCGGCTTTCCAGCCTCGAACAACGAAGCTGAATACGAATCTTTGTTGCTGGACTCCGCTTAGCAAAAGCTGTCAAGGCCAAACATTTAAGCACCTACTGTGACTCGCAGTTAGTCGCCAGTCAGTTTAGCGGCGACTACGATGCCCGCAACAATCGGATGGATGCCTACCTCAAGATAGTACAGGGATTAGCCGCAGAGTTCGACTTCTTCGAACTCGTCAAAGTCCCCAGAGGAGAGAACGTCTGCGCCGACGCCCTTGCAGCCCTTGGAAGCAAGCTCCATGACCAAGTTAAACGAACTATTCCAATACACCGCATTGAGAAGCCGAGCATCGATATCTCGACGGACCAAACCGTCATCATAACCCTAGTCACCGAAACCGACACTCTCGTTACTGACGATTTCGGCCCCGACTGGCGAACTGAGTTTATCGACTACCTTTCAAAGGGGGAACTTCCAACCGAGAAATGGGCAGCCCGCCGACTAAAAACGCGCAGTGCCCATTATGTCATCCTAGACAACGAATTCCATCGATGGACTGCGAGTAAAGTACT
>NC_027751.1:28873494-28877113 GCF_000695525.1 Brassica oleracea var. oleracea
TCACCTTCTCGTCCTTCAGAAGAAGAATCCGAGACGAGGACAGGATCCTCGATGCCCTTGTGCCCGGCCTCTTCCTCTCGAACCAGAATGTTGCCTATCTCAAGGTTGTCTTCCCCGGGGACCTCCTCTGGGTTCCCGTTCCCTGGACGTTTACTAGGACCACCTCCCTCCAGGACCTCGACGCGCTCGGCCGGGACCGACGTGACATCGACCAAAGGCTCCTCCGACGGCTCCTCAGTAATTTCGAGTGAGGTGATGAGCTGAGAAACCGTCCCTGGTCCGATCAAATCTACGTTCGATCCATAAGGATCAAACGACGCTCTAAACCTGTCCTCGACGAAACGAGAAGGGAGAACCAGCGGGGAAAAAGCGAGGTCGCTATCAGACAGCGGATCCACACGAAGCTTCGTAGCCTCCGCCTCGTAGAGTTTCTCCTGCTCGATAAAAATGTTGACCATTTCTTGCGGGATCTCCGTCCTACTTGCCTTTATCATCTCAAGGCACTTCCTCGTCCCCGAAGTTTGACCGTACAGATTCTTCGCCTTCCCAAAGGCGTCCAAGCGAGTTAGATGGTCGCGCACGCGACCAAAGCAGCTGAGCATCCGTTTGCCTTCTCGATCATAGCAGCTTCGACCCTTTCCCTCTCACGAGTAACCTCGAGTCCCCGGGAGTCTCTCAAGCGTTGCCTCTCTCTGATCAAATTCTCAACCGCGGCGTCCCTTCCCTCGAGTAGCTCTGCCTTCTCCTTTTTAAGGGTCGCAGTCGCTTGCTCCAAACGGGTGTTCTCTCGAGCAAGCTCTTTCTTAGCCGCGCAGGCGGATTTGAGCTTACCCTCCAGCTCTTTGAACTTCGCTCGAAGGACTTCTTTCTCCTTCGCAGCCTTCTCGTTAGCCTTTTTATGCTCATCCCTCACCCTCTCAATGGCCTTCAATCTTGCTTGAGCGAGCTTCTCCGAAGATCCCAACTGGATCATCGTCTGCTTCAGGGCGCTGTCGTATTTCTCGACAAGGAAGTTCATACTCCCGTCACTCTGCAAAACGACAAACACGGACCACATGAGATGGATAAACCCAATAAATCAAAGAAGGAGACAAAAGGTGAAAGGAAGCGTAGATACCCGCGCTCTCGACGAAGCTGCGTTGATGTATTCGTTCTTGAAGTAAAGGTCTTCCAGTTGCGGCATCTCCTTCGTCCCACCACGGATTTGACGCATCAGCTCCGCACACCTAAGGGGATTAAGGATCAGGGGAGTTGTCTCGTTGTAGGAAAACTCGACGCGATCAGGATACTCGACCCTCCTTCTCTTCGCGACGGAACCTTCAGGTTCAGACCTCGCGGGCTCACCACCAGAACCTCCTTCTCGCGAGCAGGTTTTCCTCTTTTCCTCTGATAAATTTCCAGGAGAACCGCTGGCTTCCCCAACAGCGTCGACTATGGCCGCGTCAGCAACGCTCGCGTCGGAGGTAGAAGGGCGGGGCTCTGCCTCAACAGACCTCTTAGCTTTCTTCCTCGTGTGACCACATGATGCCGCCCCGACTAAAACCGGGGCTCTGCCTCAACAGACCTCTTAGTTCTCTTCCTCGGGTGACCATCTGATGCCGCCCCGACTAAAACAGCCTCCTGCCCTTCTGCTCCGCCACGAGACCTTTTTCTCCCATCCTTCTTCTTTTTAAACTTCGAACCCTCGGAGGTCGCGTCGATGGGAGGAACCTCGTTAGTCAAAGTCGCATTCACGGGAGCAGACTCTTCGGGAGGAACCTCGTCGGTCGCTCCCACCTTAGTCCTCTTGTTGTTGTTCTTCTTCTTCTTGGGACAAGAAGCAGAAGTCTCTGCCGTCCCCCCCCTGATCGGTTGCAATAAGACCCTCCTCTCTGGAGGCTCCTTCTCCAGAGGCTTCTTCTCTGGAGGCTCCACCGCCTTCGGAAGTGACGTCGACTCCGGAGTCAGACGGTCCCTGAGGATCTACTGTAGTCGACTTCTTTGTAAGCAGTTGCAACTTCCATAACGACTAAAATGAAACTCCAACAGACGAGTCTCTACCGAGTTGCCGGTTCCATAGAACGCGGTAGTCGTTCATCGGACTTCACAAAGAAATATGTGCGTTGCCAATCCTGCG
This sequence comes from Brassica oleracea var. oleracea, assembly GCF_000695525.1. Taxonomy (NCBI): domain Eukaryota; kingdom Viridiplantae; phylum Streptophyta; class Magnoliopsida; order Brassicales; family Brassicaceae; genus Brassica; species Brassica oleracea. The sequence continues at coordinate 28,875,611 of NC_027751.1, forward strand.
TTTTATTTGGATGACCGGTCAAGACGTTGTAGTTCTAACGCATTTTCACCGAGAAGATCCCGTTTGGCTCCGCCTTCGTGAAAGTCAACCCTTCGAAGATCCTCACGCTCATCGAGATGTCCATCTCAGCTGCCATTACCATTAGCATGACGGCTATTCGCAGCGACCCGTTCAAAAGTTGAGAAATGGCAATGTCTCGGCGAAATACGTAGAACGTCACTAACCGGGGAATCGGGAACCATAGCTTCGTATGATCCCCGAAATAGGACTCATACACGCATTGGTAACCAACCGGAGGCGACCAGGGACGCTGCTCAGCAGACGGAATGATGTAGGTAACGCCAGCACCGCCATTCGCCCTTAACAGATTCCTCACGGTGTGGTGAGAATCAGAAGATCCAAACACGTTCCCCCACGACTGAGCCCGCGGGTCCCGTAGCAGTCCGGGTGGCAGCGGAGCAAGCTCTTCGAAGATCCCACCAGAATGGTAAACGGTTGGGCGACAGTCTATCTGGTTGAAACAAACTCTCTCGCGGACCTGTCTCAAAGGAGTCGGAGACCGATCAGACTCATCAGTGTCGCCACGATCGGAGCCAGTCGCAGTATCGTCTTGATCTCTCCCTCTATCCTCACTTCCGCTTGCATCACTGCTCCCGACCTCAACACGATCGGCGTCTTCATCATGAATCATCCTATGAGCATCAGCGACCAAAAGACGCTGAGATAGAGTCATATTTTCCGTGTCCCGAAGAGCATCGCGATGAATCAAATCGAAATCGTCCAGAGGACTGTAGGGCGCTGACACTTCTCTGATCGGACTCGAAAAATCTGCGGTGTCCTTCCCTTTCTCTTCTCGCGACAATCAACTTCTCGGAGGCATATTCCTTAACTCAGGGGACGACTACAACCGCCGAACGATACCAACGAGTCTATACGAAAAAAACCTATCTAGAGAGAGAAAACAAAAGTAGAGAGAAGGGAGAGAAAACGGGATACCTGAATCTGCAGAGAAGAATGACGAAAGCAAAGGAAAGAGGGCTATTTATAGCAAAAACGAGGGCACGTTCTCCGAGCACAATCATTAGGTCTACACAGACCTAAATGGGCCTCAAAAGGCCGCCTAAATGCCCAGAAACCTACTCGCGACGGTTCGGTTTCTCGCTCGAACCGATTTTCAATTAGGTTGTCGGGCCGGAATCAATTCCTGGTCTTGATTTAAACCGATCCCGGGTTAACCAACATAACCGATCCCTGTCGCTTCATCCAAAGTGATGTATCGCCCGAGTAAACTGCATCGCATCGTAAAAGATTGAGAAGTAAAAGCACGCATCAACGACTCAACATTACTCGAAGCGACTAGACACGCTCACAGGACGTCATGCGACTAAATGCACATACCGACGACTAAACGGAAAGGGTTATCCTTTGTATTAGAGCCTGTTATCCGAATAAACCTGACCCACAAATTCACTGAGACCGCCATGTCGCTCACAAGTGAACTGG
>NC_027751.1:28877296-28882685 GCF_000695525.1 Brassica oleracea var. oleracea
TTTGGATGATTGAACACACTGAGCGGCTAGATCTAGGGTTTTAGGTTCTCTTTGATCTTGTTGCTCTCCGATCATGTTGCTCTTGAATCTTCTTGTCACTCTTGTAACCCTTCAAACCAGATCTAAATAAAACGTCTTTAGCCATCCCATTTCTGACTTCTCCCATCTTAGTCGACTGAATCCCGTTCACACTGAGCGGCTAGATCTAGGGTTTTAGGTTATCTCTTTGATCTTGTTGCTCTCCGATCTTGTTGCTCTTGAATCTTCTTGTCACTATTGTAACCCTTCAAACCAGATCTAAAGAAAACGTCTTTAGCCATCCTATTTCTGACTTCTTCCATCTTAGTCGACTGAATCCCGTTCAAACGTGACATGTCGATTTTGGCAGAATTAGTTAGCATGTGTCCCAACAAATTTCTTATAAGACTTTGATGCGTTTATCCAAATTGAGATTCTCCTTGTTCGTCGTAATCTGACCACATGGTCCGGTTGTCTGGACATACGCGAAGGATTTACCTGAACTGCCCAATAAATCATTGACCAAGACCAAACCGACCCAATGCTAATTCAAGATCAAACAAGCAAATTGAAGATTGGAGATCAAACCGGTCCAAATTTGTTCTCGACCAACAATCAAGGCTAAACTGGACTTACTATCTTCAACATCCAAGCCGATTCATCTAGCTGTCCAAGTTCACCCTCACCCATTCAAGCAACCGTCAACCTTCATAAAGGAGGGGCACGCTCCAAGCCAAGGTAAGAAAATAATCTGAAATAATTTGAATTCATTTGAAACCAAAACATTTTCAAATGTTCTTATTTGTTCAAATCTATCATTCAACGAAGTAATAGCCATATCCACAACGACAAGGAAATAATTAATTTTAAAATCATCTTTAGATGTTTGAATTACTTCATTATGATCACTTTCATCAAACTGTTTTTTTTTCTAAAACATCGACGCTTTTTGGGAAATATAGCATCAATACCCATCTCATGAGCAAGATCTTTAGCCATGTTCATACTAGAGCTAAATCCATCATGTCTATATTTCTCAAAAAAAGACATTACGCCTTCTACTTGTTTCATATGGCATTATCAATACATATAGTTTTATCTTGTAATTTCTTACCTACCATATTAATAGCAAATAAAATATCATGCCAAATAACAATACCAAACAAAAACTCAAAATTCTCAAGTGCATCAATCAAACTTTCAGTTTCACTTTTTGAAATAGCATCATCACACAAATCATATAGTTCAATTAAGGCTGCTCTTATTTGAGGAGCTTGATATCTTATAACTTTTACACTTTTTATTCGCCTCTCCCATCTAGTATTAGACAAACTTTTTACTGTAAAACATGAAATATGCTTAAGTAAAATATTCCATCTTTTTGTAGAGCTCGAAAATAAAGTGTATATGCGTTGCACAATCCCAAAAAAAAGAAACAGCTTTCACACAAGAATGTGTAATAACAACAAGATTCAAGCTATGACAAGCACATGGCATAAACAATGCTTTTCAATTAATTTCAAGCAATCGTTTTTGAACTCCTTGGTGTTTTCTTTTCATATTAGAACCTTTATCATAACCTTGTCCCCTCACATTTTTAATATCAAGATCAAGAGACTTAAGAGCACTTTGTAATTCGTTAAACAAGCCTAGTCATGATGTATCATCTACTTTAAGAAACTCTAAGAAATACTCTTCAATTCTAATATTTTTATCTGAGACATTCACACATCGTACAATTATACTCATTTGCTCTTGATGACTCACGTCTGGTGTACAATCAAGGATAACAGAAAAATATTTTGCTTCTTTAATAACACTTGTGATAGAAAGTCTAACCTTATATGTGAGAAGAGAAATTAGCTCGTTTTGAATGTTATGACCAAGATAGTGGTGATGTACCTCATGAGTTTGGATGTGTCTTATATGATCCTGTATAATCACATCAAATTCAGCAATCCTCTCAATCATTCCTAAAAAATTACCATTACTATCTTGGTAAAGTTTTTCATTTGATCCTCGAAAAGCTAAATTTCTTTTTGAAAGACATTTAACTACATCAATTATTCTATATAAAACTTGTCTCCAACGTTCTTTTTCTTTTGTGATCTCATGCTGAAATTCTTTATCAATGGTCAAATTATTTTGAAGTCTAACTTTAGATTCATTCCAAGTTCTCATGTTAGCCATATGCTCCTCACTTTTTTCATGACCTTTTAGTCTATCACCAATATGTTTCCAATCTCTTAGTCCTTGATTTGCTAATAAACTGACATTTCCATGAGATTTAAACAACTTACAACAAAAACAGTAAACTTTATATTCATGTTTTGAGTAAATTAACCATTTTCTATCAACAATTTCTCCATTACACAACTTTCTGAAATAATGCCTATATGCAAAATGCCTTTTAGTTTTATCATCAATGGGAAACTCAAGATTCATATCTCTTTTGGGTTCTTTTTCAATTAGCAAATCTCTTGTTATGTTATCAACACTATTCCAATTTCTAAGATCATAGATATCAAAAGGAGGAAATGATGGCTCATCATCATCTAATGTTTCAAAATTAGAAGGATTTGACTCATTCTCATGAGATTCCACATTCGTTTTTGCTCTAGAACTCACAGTATTTTTTTTAACAGATTTATCTAAAGCTCCCCTCTGAGATTCTACAAATTGTTCATTAAGTTTTTTTCTTTTTCTCTTATCATTCCCACACAACACCATGACTTTAAAATTAAAAGAACAATATCACCTGGAATTGAGGTCCAAAATAGGCCTAGTCCAAAATACTCAATAGCACCAACAAAAATTATGTAACTGCAACCAAAAAATTCAGAAAGAGTTAGAATATAAAAATCTGAAACAATAAACTAAGAGAGTAAAAGATATAGATATAATCAATTAAACAAACCTCTACTTTGAAAAGGGATCTCACTAACTGATCAGTGAATAAAATATATATTTTGGTTTGTGATTTTCTGTTGTTCACTTTTGTTGGATTCAAGAGCTTCTCTTTACCGTCAACGGTAAGATTAGAAACTAGGAAGCATAAATAACTTTTTGTGTTTTGTCTTTATGTAGGTTAATTAGGTTTAGCTGATTATGAGCTTTTTATTATAGGATTATTAAACTATTTGATTCTTTAATAAACTAAAATGGACCTCTTACAATTAGTCAAATTACATTAAATTGTTTTTGGACCCTTGGGCCCAGGGCCATTGCCCCACTTGCCATAGTCCAAAGCTACATGTAGCATAGAGTCGTCCATCAATAACTGTTGTTTGAAGAAATTTTCAGACGAGGATTGAAGAACATTACACACTCATCTCATCTGTCTGTGGAGATCTGTTCACAACTTCTTTTTTCTTTTTGTTAATTCTTGATCAAGCTGTTTGGATAACAATGGCTTGCTTATGCGTTTTGTTATCAATTAATCACACTGTTCTCCAAAAACCAAGAGATATACATTTTTCCTATCATCATTGCTTTTTATACCTTTTTCATCGTTTGAACAAAGACGGTGATAAACTACCCTCTGCAGGTGTGGAATGAGGCTAAAGAACATATAGACATGAAAAATGATCTCATCAAATACTCCTAACGATTCTAAAGCCCTCTGTATCATGATCCACTACAATTCAACATCGTAGCCAGCAGGGAGTTTTGCGTTCACATCTAAATAGGCTTGAATGGGACACATGTTTTCAAAATCCCTAAAATTACAAATGTAACGCCTTGGCTTGTGGTGGTGCCTCTGGTTTAGGCATCATGTTTGGTTTGTTCATTATTGAATTGCAAAAGATGTGCAATTCCTTACCCTTGCTTTTTACATCAGCTAATAAGAGAACAGGTGGTTCATACTTGACAAGCGGCTTCTGCTGCTTCTCTCGAAGTCATGCTTTTGCTTTTGCACACTCTTCTGATAGAGGTTTACATATGTTCGCCTCTACGATCCAACACAATGCTTCAATTGAAACACATAATTGGTAGTTCCACTTGTAGAAATCCGTAAATAAGAAGAACTTCTCCAGTAATGAAATCAAGAATTGAAGAATGTTTTAGACTCAAGAAGAAACAACAATCAATATTTTCTGAATGAATCTGAAAACAAACAATCGACTCTGTTTAATACTCTGTTTCTAACGACTCCAACGAACTAGACCCTCCTTCCAATCGGATAACGCTATGTGTACTCGTCATTCTAAGCTGACTCGTTGACTCTAACAAACTCCTTCTGCCAATAACCCGCTGACACGTGGCTTCAATAACTTCATCTTTATATCTGTATCAAATCTCCCCTGGTTGAAGCAACTTGACCACAAGGCTCAAATGATGGAAACTTCTTTTGGATATCAAATAAGAATTCCCAAGTTGCTTATTCTTCTGTGTGGTTCTGCCACTTGACTAGTACCATTGTCGAAGCTCCCCCTTGGTGTTTTACCATTTTCCTCTCCACGAAATATTCTGGTTCTTTAACAACGACATCATGAACCATAATAGGCAAATGATGAGTTGTTTGAACACTTCCCACTGAACCATAATATTCTAGTTCTTTAACAAAGACATCATAAACCATAAAAATGGTTTCATTTTTCCATTAGTCTCTCTTGTTTCACTCCTTCTTCTTGTCTAACATTCAACACTCCTCTCTGTTGATTGTTACACGACTGTACTTTCTGCCCACTCTAATTATTAGAACTTTTTTCTCGAATGTGTGTTTCTCGTACAGTTCCCCAACACTCCTCTCTGTTTAATACTCTGTTTTTAACGACTCCAACGAACTTCACCCTCTTTCCAATCGGATAACGCCACATGTACTTGTCTGTCTAAGATGACTCGTTGACTCTAACAAACTCCTTCTGCCAATAACCAGCTGACACATGGCTTTGATGACTTCTTCTTTATATATGTATCATCTTTCAAGACCTGTTGCTTCTTCTTTGGTTCGATGTGGTCAAACTTGGATTCATTAGAGAGAGCATCATCTCTATACATGTTGACACATCGAACAAGCTCATCTGTGACCGGCACTCTTCCCGCCACTCCTTGCAACGTATTTCGACGGAGTCACCAACCTCCTGGAGCTTTTTCAGCTTTGCAACATAGACATCTTTAATCACATCTTGCCCATCTTCAAACAACCAATCCTTCACCTCTTGCAGCTTAGCCAGGAATGTTTCCTTCTCTGACTCAGAGATATATTCTTCGTATATGTTACTCAGTTTATTTTACATATCCTTACCATATGTCTTAATAAAATTCTTCATGTGCTTGGTTTTTTTCCATGTCACTGTCTTGCAAAGCCATTATATGTTCTTCCAACGTAACAGTTTGAACATCCTTTGATTTCAAGGCACCGTAGACC
>NC_027751.1:28882706-28894589 GCF_000695525.1 Brassica oleracea var. oleracea
AACCTTTGAATCAGTTTCCAATTGCACCAGATTATCAGCAGACTCAGGAACGCCACTATCTGTACTAGCTGTATCACTGGCTTCATTCACCGATTTCTCTTTTGATACCGGAACATTAATTTCTTTCAAAAGAGTTGCCAGATTCAACAAAGACGATTCCGTGCAGGGTCAAGCTCACTTTCACTTCAAGCTTTGCCCTTTTGCCGGCCTTTGATTACTGGAAATGACCAATCTTGTATAGATGATTTTAGAGGTGCTTGCAACTCGTCGGTCACATCAGTGTACTGCACATCGACAAAAAATGATTCATAACCGTAGAACGTTAGAGTCTTGACACTAGGGATGTGGTTTTTTTGGGGAAAACAACGGTGCTCTCCTGATTCTCAGCTCCTCCTTTCCACGCTAGCAAAATTGTGAAAGGTAAACTACCATGAACCTTAAAGAGTTTTCGACCTTTGGAAGTGAGAATAGCATACTGTGAAGTGCGCCCCGCGCCACAGACTCACTTCCAGTTATTGTACGCATGGGCTCCTTACCAAAAAATGCGGTTAGGAACTTGATAATAGCAGGGACATGAGAGCTAGAGCCAACAACCTCGACTATGTGTACATCAGAGAGTCCTGCATCAGTGAGAGTTTTCTCTAGAGGCACCTTAACACGCTCCAAAATTAGTAAGCTAATCTCTTCAAACTCTTCCCTCTTGATAAGGCCCCTAATGTTTTTCTCATCCATCAAACACTCAATCTTCAAAGTTACCACATGATTTTTGCTTATAACCTTATTCAGTTCCTCACACTCATCTTTGAGGCTTAGAGAGGCCTTGGCATTTTGGTAGACATCAATCTTGTACTCCTCCTTGAACTTATGAGCAAAATGATTGAAAAGAACTTCATCAAAGTCCCTTCCTCCCAGACACCGATCAAAACCATGAGACAAAACCTCGAGTTTCCCATTGGTGAAGCGTGCAATGCATACTTGCATACTTGAATGACCAATGTCAAAGAACGCGCTATTAAGCTTCTCATCAGACATAATTCTGACATGCCGATTTTGGCAGAATTAGTTAGCATGTGTCCCAACAAATTTCTAATAAGATTTTGATGCGTTTATCCAAATTGAGATTCTCCTTGTTCGACGTAATCTGACCACATGGTCTGGTTGTCTGGACATACGCGAAAGATTTACCTGAACTGCCCAATAATCATCGACCAAGACCAAACCGACCAAATGCTAATTCGAGATCAAACAAGCAAATTGAAGACTGGAGATCAAACCGGTCCAATTTTGTTCTCGACCAACAATCAAGGCTAAACTGGACTTACTACTTCAACATCCAAGCCGATTCATCTAGCTGTCAAAGTTCACCCTCACCCATTCTAGCAACCTGTCAACCTTCATAAAGGAGGGACACGCTCCAAGCCAAGGTAAGAAAATCATTTGAATTCATTTGAATTATTGTCTAGCCAAGTTTCTTTAGATTTGTTTATCTTTATTTTTTCTTTGCAAATCGAGTCAATAAACAAGGCATATCAGTAGCCATGATTTTTGTTGGTCCAAGTAGAGTCATTGTATTGTTTTTGTTTCAAACCCCCTAGAGGTGTCATACTACACTGGACGAGTATATAAGTTTTTTAAAAGTGGTTTTGTATCTTTTACCTTACATCAATAAAAAAAATGAATTTTATTGCTTAAGCAACAAATCCATTAACCAACAACTCCGATCAAAAGAATTTATTAGTTTATCAAATAATAATTATTTTATGAAGTTTTTTACTTGTAATTAACCAAATACCGAAGTCTAAATGTACCGGTTCGCACCTTCTTACTGAATACCGGATAGCAATTAACCGGAATCATATCGATTACGATTTACAAGAACCTGGTATTTGAAAAGAAAGGACACATTTCTTCTTTAGCAAAGCCCTAAACAAAGCGATCAAAGTTACAGAGGAAGAACGTCGTAACGGTCACTACCTCCTCCTTCCTTCTTTCAGTAACCTTCCTGATCTCCTTCAGAAACTAAGACAAAGGAGAGACTTTGGTTAAGATTGGTCTTGTCTCGTCATGCTTACTTATTATATCTCGAGTCTCTTGAAACCTCTGATGTGGTTCAAATCAAATTATTAGAGAGTCAAGCAATTAAGAATGTACTGTTTTCTTTTTTTATTGTAATTAGTTTCTGCAGCTTCTGAAGACGATGCAGAGTGAGGAGTCTAACATCTAGTGGCCGTATCAATCTCTTGACTACGTGTTTTTGAAGTTGCTGATTGCATTCTTTGGTTTCTATTCAGATCCTGAAGCACAAGTGCACCGCAAGAAAGCTGGTGGATTTCGTGGCCAACTGTTTTCTGAAGGGTATGTTCATTAACTGGAGGTGGGTGTAGTTTGATAAGAAAAGCATAGCTAAAAGATTCGCGGATATGCTAAATGGAGAACAAATAGGTATTCCTTGTGACATTATTCATAGTCAGTAGGTGAAATCTAAGCGGCTTGAAATGATTAGTGTTATTTGCTGTTTTATCTTTTCTCAGGAGGGAAAAAGAAGTCAGCTATATACTATATGATATTTGGAACATCAAGTACTTGACCAAGTTCAAATGGGATGATCATACCGAAGAGATCGGTACTGTTTAACTGCAAAACTTATCTGCTTGACATAACATTCTTGGCTATTTAGGTTGATATGATCTCTTAATCTATAAAGGCTTGCTTGTTTTGTTGCCGCATACAAAAGTGCAATACGGGAACAGAAACTAAATATGGTTCTCTCTGCTTCTAAGAGAGAGGACTTTTATCTATCTAAAATTGAGAAGTCACGTGGCATGACTGAGATTGATGAAGGTGCTCACTTGTTCTAATACTTGGATAATGTTATATCAATAATTTTAGAGTTTGCTTACAGACTCTTCCTTGTTTGGAGAAAAACCTCACTAGTCTAACTTGATTGATGTTTGGTTTTGTATTGCTCTGTTTTTGCGGTGTGCAGAAGCGGAAGAATCAGGTAGCAATGCAGAAGCAGCACCAGTCTTCCCGTCTAGGGTTATTCGTCAGTTCAGACAGAAGAAATCAATTAACAATGAGACATCTCAGAGAAAACATGGACTCTCCACTGATGTCTTAGCATCGCTAAGTACTTTCTTTCATCTTATACTTCTTGAAAATACAATATGTATTTACATTGTATTTATGGTTTTGTATATCTTTTATCCTCATTCAGGTATTTGGCGGTTCTTAAAAAGATTAAGAAGAAGCATGTGAAAACCTTCACATACCTGATACACTTCTACCATTTTGTTTAAAGAATATAACAAAACAAATCTTCAACACTTTCGTATTCTTTCTCTTAACAATCTTGTTCTACTTACCTTATTAATTGATCAAACCAAATCAACCAAGCAAAAAAAAAAAACAGCATTAACATACACATACAGACAGGAACACATGAGTTACAATGTGTATCACATGTATAAAAAGAATACCACACCATATTGGTTTTTGTGAATAACAAGAAACTGTAACAATCTTCAATCAGACCATAGCCATACCATGTGAACAATACAAAAGACTAGTAGTCACTGAGACGACTAGAAGGAAGCAAGGGCTTTGGGAGATGAATTTGCGTAGTAGCTATTGCACCTTGGCTTGTGGCCGATGTACGGTGAAGCCTGCAACGGAAGGACCCTTCGTGCTTTGTTGGAGCACATATGCATGTCTTCCCCAACGTGTTGCTGTTACCGAGCAGACCAAGCGAGTCCGTAGACCACGACTTCCTCATTGACAATCCTGTCTTGCTTTTGCTGTCGTCTTCTTCATTCACACGACTAAACGGATTCTTGGTCTTCAACGACTCTCTGCTGCTACTGCCGGTCAAGCTCTTCCTCGGTTTCGCCTCCTCCATGAATTAGAATCGTTAACTTGGAACAGGAACCTAAAAGATGAGAGACGATTTTTTGAGATGACTTGATCAGATGGAAAGAAACAAATCTTTACATATAAAAATAGCAAAGACGTGACAACCAAGTTCTTATATAATAATTATTATGTGTAGATGCTCAATTGCTCATGAACGCGTAGGGAAATGTTTACAAGGTCAATTCATGCGTGTTTGGTATTCCTCAAAGATGGCTCTCTTATTTTCTTCATATATTCACAATTTACACAAACACAAAATAGATACAAACAGAAATGAAATTTTTCTAGGATCAAAAGTATATTAGTATGTAATATTCAAGAGAAAGCAAGTATATTTATATAAAAGAGGGGAAACTTTATTTTATTAAGAGCACTCAGGAAATTTTACCAAAATTTGAGAGAAAATTCTTAGACTTGAATAATTACTAGACTTGTTTACAATTTTGACAAAGCTTTTGTATTTATATAATATAATATTAAAGAATATTCTTTCTATTTCACAAAGAATATCACTTCGATTTTTTTCTTGTAATACATATTTTAAATTTAATATTAACTACAAAATATATTGATTTTATAAATTATTTTATTTGTCTTGAATACTATATATGTAATTAATTAGAGCATAACTACATTTCAATTATTTTCTTATTTTGTGTTAAAAGTATCTCAGACTCTTTGCAAAATAGAGGGAATATTACAAAGTATATTCCTTGGTTATTTTCCTAAAGTTAGTTATTACACTAGATTCTTACACGAATTATTACACATAACTCTCGAATATTAGAACTCTCTAATATTTATTCACTCATTTATTCGACGCTTTTTTACCATTGAAATGTTTTACCAACTCAACAACAAAAAGAAGGGTTCCACAAAAGAGAACAGTCAAATATTCTCTTCATACCATAGACTAAGGTTTAGTATAGCAATCATAAAAGTTATGTCTTTTATTCATAAAGACAGAAGAAGACAATAGCAAACTCAGGAAGGGTTCCTCTTATAACCAGGACAACAATCACTAGTAGATGATGATATCTTTTTTAGCCAGGAGGCCAGTTCATTTGGCGTCCTCCAATGAGATGAACATGAATATGATACACCGACTGGCCTGCAAACCCCACAAGAAGGTGTGATTATAGCATCATTAAACAGATGTCTCTTAATTTTATTAATACATACAGCCTTGAGGACCATCGTTGATCACGATTCTGAAACCTTCATCTAGGCCTTCTTGTTTTGCTACAAGCTTGGCAGTGTAGAGAAGGCGGCCCAAAATGTCGATGTGCCTCTCCTCAGCCTGCAAGTAGCATACAAACAATACGTTATTAGCTTGTGTTTCTTAATGAGATCAAGTCCGATAACTCTCATGCTTTTAGGTTTGATTCTGTCAGGACTTGTTTTGAGGGTTCAACTTCGGAGAGGAGTAAGTGAACAAGGTACCTTAGAGAGGCCAGTTAAACCATCCCTCACTTTTGGAATGAGGAGGATGTGAACAGGACCCTGGGGAGTTATGTCCCTAAAAGCCAAGACCTGCATAATCATAGAAAATGATTTAAAACATGCCAGGAACAGTGATAATGATGTATGTACTGAACTACTGAATTTTTTACAGTGGTGAAATCTATTCAGGAACAGTGACAAACAAACTTAAAATCCAAAAACTATACAGTAAATACAAGATCCGGTTGCTGAGAATAGAAGTGACATGAGCTGGGTAGGCAGATACTGAACAAAATTAAGTTCCTTTAGACGCAGTCTCAATTACTGATTCTTTCTAAACACTAAGGCTGCAGTAAGAGTGAAAAAAAAAACTACAGCCGTGATATTTGCTGACTGAACCATATAACAGTCAAGAAGACACCACATTTTACTTGACATGCATAGGCATAGAAATACTTATGTCACATTTACACATTGGCTAGCTTATAGTACCACTAGAAGTAGATATTCCAGATGCTGCAACAAAAGAGAAAGTATATACAGAAAAAAAGAGTTAGAGAATATTAAAAGGTACCTTGTCATCCTCAAAAACAACTGTGGATGGAATTTCTTTACTGATGATCTTGTCAAATCTTCACGTTTCCAACAATAAACAAAAATACAGGTTAACATCAATTCAGCACAACAAGACAGTTCACTCTTCTATGTACAAACCGACAACTACTCTAACAGAAAGTGGTCGGAATAACAAACTTCACAAATACAGTTCAGAGCCAAAACTTACACACTGAAGTTAGTACTTTCGTTTTCAGATTAAAAAAAAAAAAATCAATATCTTTCCATCGAAGCAGAGCAATTCCAACGGTACAGTCGAAGAACAGCTAGACCCAAATATACATTCAAAGTTTCGATTTTTTTTCTCTATCGTTATTAAATTACATCCCAAACAATCGCAATTTCAATCCACGATCTACGACTCAGTCTAAGATATACTAGGAATCAAACAGATCGACCAGAAGAAGGAATGAAAAAAAGGGGCTTACATGGTGGGAGAATCGGAAGGAGTGGCGGCTAAAGCAGCCTCTTTCTCTGAAGCCATGACGGGAGATAAATGAGAAGAGAGGATCGATACACGGTGGCTCATCAACCCTAGATTTCTTTATACCATATCCGGTGTCGATTGTGCAACCACTTCATCCCGACAATCTGTTTCTTTCAACCAAACATATTCTGCCACGTCATACACGCTTTTGTCTTTATCTCATTTTTCTTCTTATACTGTGCCTAGTAGGCTCTAAAAGCCCACAAAACATGGATAAATTGGATAACTGTTTTACAAAAATTGATAATCGTCAGAAGTACAAATAAATACCATAATGGTTAGAGCCAAACCAATTATCGTGACAAAAAAAAAAAGAAGAAGGTCAGAGCCAATTATATTGTTGTGGAAGCACTGTATCTAGACCTGTCAATTAGGGCCGAAGCCCGCAGGCCGAGCCCGCTCAGCTCTAAAAATTATCGGGTTTGGGCTTAGTTTTATAAGCCCACAAAAAATAGGCTTTTCGGGCTAAGCCCGTATGGGTTAGGGCCGGCCTGAAAACCCAAAACTTTATATTTTAATTTATTTAGTTATGTAAAATAGTTAATTTTCTTAATTATTAATTTATAATATTATCTTAAATCATAGGTAAAAACCCTAATCTTTAACTACGTATCTATACAAACACCTATTATCAATCTCAATTCTTTGCGGCAACCATCAAAAAGTCAATGTCTTCCCCAAACCATGCAAGTCGATTCATCATTCATTCACATAAAATTATAAACCATGTGTGTATATACGTAACATCGATGCTAAAAGTATTTTTTTATCCTACTGAATCATTTTCTAGAAAAGCTTTACGTCCACAAATTCTTAGTGTTTGTCAATAACATGCAATATTTGACCGTGTATAGTATTTCACTTTCAGTAACATGCAATACTCAACTGTGTATATACTTGATTTTATGCAATTTAAGTGTTATATTTAATTACATTCAATATCAAACATAAGCGATTACCTTTCATGTGTTTCATAGATGTTGTGTGTTTTATATATGGTTATGGTTTCACTTGTAATATAGAAATTGATCTTCTGTGTTGTATTTGTATTTGAAGGAACCAATTGAGAATGATATGGAAGATAATGATTTCCATGACTTGGAATTTGACGAGCTTAGCGAAGAGGACATGCCTTCCCAAAAAAAGAAAACAAAAAGAGGTGTAAGAGTCAACAAACCAAAGACACGAAAATGCACTTCACTTGTTTGGACGCATTTTGTTCTTAATGGAAAAAACAGTGAGGGTCTAGAAACAGCAAAATGCAAGCATTGTGCTGCGATACTTCTTGCAGAAAAAAGCTATGGAGCATCACACTTGAAACGCCATGCATTTGGATGTAAGAAAAGGCCACGAAACGGTGATGTGAGGCAACAAATGGTTACCGGCGAGGCACGGTTAGCCGCAAAAAAAATTGATCAGTCGGTTGTTCGTGAGTTGATAACACTGATCATCATATGTCATGACTTACCATTTTCTTTTGTTGAGTATCCACGGGTAAGGGAGCTATTAAAGTATTTGAATCCTGAGTTTAAAGCCATATGTAGGAATACTGCAGTGGCTGATGTGCTTAAGTTTCATGGGATTAGAAAAGATCAAATGAAGCAGGAGCTAGCTAAAGTTGGCAATAGGATATGCTTGACGTGTGATGTGTGGAGATCAATCAGCATCGAGGGATATATATGCTTGACAGCTCATTATGTGGATGATAGTTGGAAGCTAAAGAGTAAAATACTTTCTTTCTGTGCGATGCCTCCACCACATTCAGGATTTGAGTTGGCTAAAAAGGTTATCTCTTGTCTGGAAGATTGGGGAATAGAGAAGAAAATATTTTCTCTTACGCTTGACAATGCGTCTGCTAATGATAATATGCAAAGCATACTTAGAGACCAACTCTCCTCACGTCATGGTTTGTTATGTGATGGTGAATTCTTTCATATCAGATGTTCTGCACATATCCTCAATCTTATAGTGCAAGATGGTCTGAAATTTATCGAGGGTGCTTTGCACAAGATTCGAGAGACAGTGAAATGGATTAAGTGGTCAGAAGGAAGAAAAGACATGTTCATAGATTGTGTTAAAGATGTTGGTCTTAAGTATGGAGCTGGTTTGAAGATGGATGTTTCCACCAGATGGAATTCTACCTATTTGATGCTTGGTAGTGCAATTGAATATCGACGTGCATTCTCCCTACTACAAAGAGCTGACAGGAATTACAAATATTGCCCTTCAAATGAGGAATGGGATAGAGCAGAAAAAATACATGATTTCTTAGAACCATTCTACGATATCACCAATTTATTTTCAGGTATGTGTTCATTATTTTTAAATAATTTAGAAACTAAATATTTATAAGTAATGTATTTTTTTAAATCAGGTACTAGTTATCCTACGGCAAATTTGTATTTTGCACAAATATGGAAGATTGAGTGCTTGTTGAACACTTACTCGAAAGATGGAGATATGGATTTGGAACTGATGGCAATTGAAATGAAGAAGAAGTTTGCTAAATACTGGGAAGAATATAGTACCATTCTTTCAATCGGAGCCATTCTTGATCCAAGAATGAAGTTGGAGATATTAACATATTGCTTTGACACTCTTGATCCAAGCACTAGTAAAGCAAAGGTGGAAGCTGTGAAGGGGAAATTAAACTTACTCTTTGATCAGTATAAGAGTTACACTCCAAGTTCAATGAATGTGCCTTCTTCTTCACGTGCAACAGGATTATTTGGCAAATCCCAAACTGTGGGACGGTTGACTGCTTTTAGTGTAAGTTTTATTCTTTTTATATATATATATTTCTTATTATCTTAAAACCTTTTAATGATTTTAAGTTTAATATAATTTTGATTTCTTTATAATAGGATTTCAAAGCTTATGAAAAACGCACCCTTGCTGAAGAAGGAAAGTCTAAATTGACTTTATACTTAGAAGACGATAGGTTGGAGCTGACTTTCTATGAAGACATGGATGTTTTAGAATGGTGGAAGAGTCAGACACAACGCTATGGTGAATTAGCTCGTATGGCATGTGATGTTCTAAGCATTCCGATAACTACAGTGGCCTCAGAGTCTAGTTTTAGCATTGGTGCTCATGTATTAAACAAATACAGAAGTCGTCTCCTACCAAAACATGTTGAAGCACTGATTTGTACACGTACTTGGTTGTACTTGGTTGGAAGGATTTACCTTCTGCGATCCAGGTAACATATTAGTATTTATATTTTTTTTTATTTTATGTTGATATATTTTTCAATTTTAATATCTCCTATATTTTTATATGTAGCTCTTGTTGACGATGAAAATGTGGAAACCACTGAAGAAGAACTTGATCCTACAAATTCTACTGCAGCAACTTAGAGTTGAAATGCTTTTATTTTATTTCTATTTGCTATTATTATTATCTTATTTGGTGTTTTTAAGTTACACATTTGTTTTAGTTTAAACTGGATTTCATTAAAAACATATGGCTTTTAGAAAGTGTGTTCCTCTCCCTCTCGATCATTTGAAAGACGGTGCATATTTATATTATTCGATTAGGTGTGAAATAGTGATTTGTATATGCCGGCAAGACATAACAAAAGCCCGAAAAGCCCTATAGCCCGTTTAGGGCCGGGCCGGGCTTTAAAATATAAGCCCATAATTTTTGCGGGCCGGGCCGGGCTGGGCTTTAATAACAATGGGCTTTGCGGATTTTGGGCCGGGCCGGGCCGGGCCGGCCCGATTGACACCCCTAACTGTATCGGTTAACGTTTAAAGGCTTTTAGGGGCTATTGGAATCAGAATTTGGAAGAAGTTTAGTTATTTTAAAAGTTGACAGATTTTTAGACGTTAAGTAGAGTTAACAAATATTGTGTAAATTTCCATCAAATATTTTGTATTGATTTCTATAGATTTTTATTGATTATTATAGATTTGCAGAATATACTTTTTCAAAAGGTTTCTCTTTATAAGGAATGTATAAAAATCTTTCTAGAATTTTTCCAAAAAAAAATCTCAATGTAAACTATATATATAAACATCATGTAATTGACACAATGATACACATCTTATAGTTATAAGTGATCACTGTTTCCGCTACAAGCGATCACTGTTTTAATTTTATAGTTATTTATTTTAACGATATTTGAGACTTTTTTGAATTGGCTTGATTAATAATAAAATGGATCTTGATAAATCAGTTCTCGCTGTTATTGGTTTCTCGTTTCAGCATAATATGTCTTTGAGATACCTGTAATATATGTGTTGAAGAGTTGGTGGCTACATTTCTCCTAACTATTGGTCAGAGTTCAAAATATTGTTACACAATAGACATGTTAAATAGATCACTATTTGACATTAGTGAGAACTTTCATAAGGTTCAAAAATCATTGAATACGTTAATAATTAGAGAAACATGATAGTTTCTAATGTGGATTTATGCAATAGGAAATGGAAGTCAATAGTGATAATGAGACATATTATTTTTATTGGTATTATGGTTTGGTATGTTCACGTAGACAGATACATTTTATGGTACTGCTCCTTTGTGCTATGGTTTGATCTTTGTTTTGTTATGACTATACGTGAAAGATTTTTCTGTTTTGTTTTCATTGACTTTTTGTTTTTCGAGACACCATTTTAACAAAAGAAAGATTATATCATAGGTCAAACATAAAATATATCATCCGGTATGTGTATGTTCTTACTGTTACACAGATTTCTAAAATCTTATGAGTACACTTGATATTTTCAAAATCTAGATTACGAGTAAGAATATAAAGAATTTGCCTCCCAATAACCATAAATTTTAAAAGAATAGCAAAATCAATAATAACTAAACTTTTTGAGTAACAAAAGATTTGAATGAAATTTAAAAGTCATTAAACCAATAACAAAAGATTTTGGAAAGATTTTAAAAGTCCATAAACCAATAACAATGGATTCTTAAAATTTTATAATTCCTTTTGAATTCATAAACCAATAACAATGGATCCTTTAAAATTTTAATATTAAAGTCTTTGATTGGTTCTAGAGATAGCCCCACGTTATACTGTTCATAATGTTATCGTCCAGTTGTTTTGTTTTTGTTTTTTTTATTATTTGGTATATCCTGGTTTATGATTATGGTTATTGATTGGTTTAGTTTCCTTTAGCTAACCAATCCCCTATATATTATTTGAGAAGCATTACAACTTCTTTTTGTAGTCACGTGTCATCACTACAATGATTCTTAGAATCATTAGAGAAATATGTTGGTCCATCTAATTATATAATAAGCTTTTTATTAAACTAACAATAAATTCATCATTAATGTACTTTATTATTTCCTTAAATAAAATTTACGGAATTTCCTAATGTGGCTAAAGTATATATGACAATTAATGATTTTGAATAATAAAGATTTGATAAAAAATAGTGTATCTTCTATCATATTTGTTTAATTTT
>NC_027751.1:28895040-28898841 GCF_000695525.1 Brassica oleracea var. oleracea
TATTATCTATGTTAGTATCATTTAAATTTAATAACATATCCTATCAAATAAAAAAAATTTTGGATTAATACAATTGATTTATATGTTTGCACCAATTTAATTATATTTTTAATAGTTACTGACTTTTAATTATTTAATATATATTTATTATTTTATAATATGTAAAAATATTTAATACATAAAATAATTTATATATATAATGTTGATCCCGCGGGTCTTAACCTAGTGTATATATATTGAACCATGTAACAAACTTTACTCTTCAAGAAGTTTTTAATTCATTTCATTCAATAGCTATCATCTCCACTTTGTCTTTGACCGATTTCTATATTACAAAATTAGTAATCAGTTATTATTATGGTTAATCAAAACCACATGCATCGTGAAGAAGATATAGTTTTCCAACGAAGAACACAAAACAAAATAAAACAAAACAAAAAACGTCTTAATTCCTTTTATCGAATGATCTTGTGATATGACTCCCACCTTATCTGGACTCTTCTTGTTTTTTTCTTTCAATTTTCCACAGAAAATTGTGACCCTTCAATCTCTTGCCTTGTGGGTGAAGCTATTCTGAATCCTAGGACACAAGTCATACCTAGGTTCGGTCAAGGGAACAAATTGTCGTGACATTCAAGAATTTCATTTTGGTTAATGTTGAGCCAATGAGAAGCGAATCTGGATTTGATTGCGTAAAGAGTTGATGGGAAATCGTTGTGCTAGAACTCCTTGTTGTACAAAGGTAATGCATAAAACTAGGGCATATCTTGAGATTTTTGGAGCTATAAACATTTTTTTTTTTAAATTTAAATTTTCGAACCATTTTTGAGGCCTATCTTTTGCACATACCTCTTATGTGGATCATATCTAAATGTTTCACATGTCTATATACGGCTCTTCATCAGCTTATTTTTCTTCCTTTTTCTGATAATATTTGTCCTAAAAAAAAAGAAATCTTTGAATATGCTCAACATCTTGTAGATCCAATGTTTCATTCGACATAGCTTTAGAGATAAGATGAAGAATCTATGTTAAGAAACCGGTAACATGAAACACCATATGTTTACAGTTGTGGTCATGTATATGCTGCTGCTGCTGCAGCAACAACAAAGCTCGAGCAAGAAGCCAACACGGGTCTAAAGGGAATGTCTATTCGATAAACAGAATTGAGAAATGGGAAGAAAAGATAACAGAAGCTAACAACAATGGCAAGATTGTAAGGTTTCTTGTTCAACAAGATTCCTCTTTTTCTATCTGAGTTTCTAACTTAACCATTCAATCAATCAAGCAGCTGGTGGTGTATTTCAGCGCGCCGTGGTGTGTACCTTGTAAAAAGATAGAACCAGTATTCAGAGAACTTGCTTCTAGATACCCTTCAATGATTTTTGTAACCATTGATGTGGAAGAACTCGCTGTAAGTAAACTGCAACTCTGTGTGTTTTTTAAGAAGAATTATCGATATGTTATGATGAAGTTTTAGGATTTGAGATTAGATTTTGTAAAATAAAAAACAGGAGTTTAGTGATGAATGGAATGTGGAAGCTACACCAACTATAGTGTTTCTTAAAGATGGGAGACAAATGGATAAGCTTGTTGGTGCTGAAACCTCAGAGCTTCAGAAGAAAACAGCTGCAGCTGCTGAACTCTTACTCAGAAAACCATAAACAGCAGAAGAGAAACAGAGTTATGCTTCAGAAATCGGTCAGAGTAATCATTACCAAAAGTTACTTGTGGATGAAGTAAGTGTCATGAGTTGTTACTTGGGATGTTTTATCCTTCCGGATTTAGTTCGGTAATATTTATGAATTTTTTAACTGTTGTCTCAGTAGATTAACATGGAGATGGAGAAGGGTTTGGATGAAGGTTATATAGCAGCCAAGGCTCCTCTAATTATTCTTCAGAACTCTGTGTGCAGATGTATCTGCTCCTCTCTTATTATGTAATATTGGGATATGTTAAGATCCATATAATATGATTTGGGCATATCTTTGTTTATGTAAACTTTTCTATAAACTCGAGGTTGTATCATTATATATGAGGGGCTGGTTAATGCCTAAGAAATAAGAAACATGAATATTGAAACCTAATTTGTCATGGTATCAGAGCAAGAACCTAGAAACACAAAATTTCTTTAGTTTTTTTTCGATTCTGAGCTTGACCAAACTTTTCTTGCAATCGCAAGAGAGACATAATCTACAATTGAAACCTTTGGTTCTCTGTTTTAAATCAACAAAACAGAGTCATGGCGCTCTCAATGAACAAAGAACAGAAGTACAAGACTATAACTCCATACGACCTAAGTGCTAATGACAACCCGGGTGCGGTCATCTCTCACCCTCTACTCAACATCACAACTACGATGAATGGGCCGTGAACCTGCGTATGGCACTTAGTTCCAGAAAGAAGTTTGGCTTCCTTGATGGAAGTCTACCGAAACCAGCGTCTGATTCGCCGTATCTTGAGGATTGGACTGCAAATAACCACCTCTTGGTAGGGTGGATCAAACAAACCATTGATCCAAAGCTGAGATCTTCCATTTCTACACGTGAGATAGCTAAAGATCTTTGGGACATAATCAAGAAGGGATTCTCGCTCAAGAGTGGAGCAAGACTGCAGCAACTCCGAAACTCGCTTGCTACATGTAAGCAAAATGGATCAACTGTGGATGATTACTTTGGCCGGCTGACAAAGGTGGGGGATGGTATTGCGGAGTGTATGAATTCTAAAATTTGTACATGTAATAAGTGTGAATATGACCTGAATTTGTCGCATGAGAAGGAGAGAGAGGTCTTGCGCGTACATGATTTTCTGTCTGGTTTAGATGACTCGGTTCATGGAGTGATTCGCTCACAAATATGTGCAATTACTCCTCTTCCCGATCTTGACAGTGTGTATCAGACAGTGTCTCAGAATGAGACTTTGCGTTCGAACACTACTGCTGATAATCCGGTGATGAGCTTCGTAGCTCAGAGTTCTTCCAATCGGAGGCCCGGGACAGTTCACACAAAAGAGCTCTCGAAACAGAGCTCGAATGATTTCTCTGCGAATCGTGGAGGACAAGGAAGTCAGGACGGGTCCAAACAGTGCTCGGTGTGTGGTATGAAGGGACATGAAGCTTCTGAATGTTTTAAAGTAATTGGGTTTCTTGAATGGTGGGGAGAAAGAAATAAAAACCGATCTTCGTTAGCTGGCCGAGGTCGTGGCGCCCCTTCCAGAGCTAATGCGGCACAAGTATACACAGCTACTGCTGGATCGTCGAGTGAGATAACAGAACATGACCGTCAGGGATTGATTGGACTCTCAGACGACCAGTGGACTGCGGTTCAAAAACTTATCAATGCGGGGAGATCAACAACGACCTTGAGTGGTAAGAGTACTGATATATTTTGGATACTTGATACTCGAGGACGTTCGTGACATTACGTCAGTATCGGTTATGTTACCTGCAGGCGCTGATGTCCTGACCCTTAAACAGGGAACTGTTCGAGTGACATCTCGACTCTCGTTACCGAATGTTTATTATGTTGATGGATTTCATACGAACTTGATTTCGCTTGGACAGCTTGTGACAGACAATTATTTGGTGGGACAAGTGACTGATAAACTCATGGTTTTGCAGGACCGAGGCACGAGGATGCTGATTGGAGCGGGTAAAAGAGAGGGAGAGGGGTTGTACCGGTTTCAAGGAGTGGAGATCGTGACTTCCCTACATACTGAAGCTTGCAAGGATTTGGTTTTATGGCATAATATGATGGGTCATCCGTCTCTCCAAGTAACAGAATGCATACCTGGGGTTCGGAG
>NC_027751.1:28898941-28904421 GCF_000695525.1 Brassica oleracea var. oleracea
TAGATTAGGATTTAGCCATGTTTAGGTTGCATTTTGCATACATGAGTGAATGGATAAAACATTAGAAATGTGCAAGATATCAGGAAGCGCTTATTGCAAACATTCGAAAGAAAAAGCCAAAAAGCTATTAACAGGGTTAAAAGTAGTGCGTGCAAGCCAAGCGATCTCACATCTCTTATTTGCGGATGATAGTTTATTTTTCTGTAAAGCAACCAAACAAGAATGTAGGGGATTATTTTTCAAATCCTCAAGGACTATGAACGGGTGTCGGGACAACATATTAAATTTCAGAAATCTTTTTTGCAGTTTGGTCATAAAGTTACGGAGGAGATAAGAGTGGAAATACAACAAGTGTTTGGAATTATCACAATAGGTGGAATGAGCTCTTATTTAGGAATTCCAGAAAGTTTTGGAGGATCGAAAACACAAATTTTTGGATTTCTTAACGAAATGATTAATAGTAAGGTCAATAGCTGGACAGTGAGATTCATTAGAAAAGGTGGAAAAGAAGTGTTGATTAAATATGTGGCTTCAGCTATGTCAAACCACGTTATGTCATGCTACCGGTTACCGAAGACGGTCACTAAGAAAATTATGAGTGTTACTGCACATTTTTAGTGGAGTAGTAGTGGAAATAACAAAGGGGATTCATTCGTGGGATAAAATGTGCCAAAGCAAAGAGGAAGGGAGAATTGGTTTTAGAGATATCAAAAATTTAATACGGCTCTTTTAGCAAAGAAATTATGGCAGTTAATTGTGAAACCAGATTCATTATTTGCAAAGATATTCAAAGGAAGATATTATAGAAATTAAAATCCTTTGGATCCAATAAAGTCATACTCTCCATCCTATGGGTGGCGAAGTATAACTTCTGCTAGATCTCTGGTTAACAAATGGCTAATCAAAAGAGTAGGAACCAGTTCGACTGTTTCAGTTTGGAATGATCTATGGATTCCTGCTCCTCGCCCGAGATCAGCAACCCCAAAACTTCAAAACCAATATCTAAATCCTTTACTTAAAGTTGATGATTTAATCAATCCAGTGAATCTTTCCTGGAATCTAGATTTGTTAAAATTTTATATTCACCCGGACGATGTATCTGTTATTCAGAGTATAGCGATTACTCGCCAACCTAAGCCAAATTCTTACAGAAGACATTTCACAGATCATGGACTGTATACAGTTAAACCAGGTTATCATTTGGAAAAACTTGACCCTGATTGAGTGATATACCATGGATTTCACCCATTTTTAGTCATGGTATATAAGTGTTTTAAGATATATTTATCATGTTTTAGAGTCTTTTCAAAGCAATTACAGGTTCAGTTACTTGATAGGAGGAAATGATGCTTTTGGGACACTTTGGAGTACTTTTACGCGTAGATCATCGATCGACGCTTGAAGAGCAATATCGATCGACCAAAGCCAATTAAAATCGATCGACAACCGTTCAACGTCATCGATCGATGTTAGATCACCCGAGGATTAATCATGAAATTAGAAGATTTCATTTCCATAAAGTTTATTAATTGCAACCTAAGCCCTCAGCCGCCTGTGAGGCTATATGTACTAGGGTTTTGTATCATTTTAGAGGCAGACTGGCCTAAAAACCTAGTTTGGAGAAGAAGCATTTTGGCTATCATTAGAAGAGCTTAGGATTGTAGAGATAGATCTGAGACTGCATAACAGAGAAGATCTTGAACTCCTTTATTTCTATTACTCTTACTTTCTGTGTTCAATATTTCATTTGAGTTTTATTCAAACCATCATGACTTTGGCTCTCATGAATATGTCTGAGTAAACCCAATTGCTAGATTTAGGTTTCTCATAAAGGTTGAAAGTATGTGCTGCTACTAAAACTGTTAAAAAGGTGTTTTGATTATTCTTTCATGCTTGTTGAGCTTAGTGCTAAAATTAGGATTGATCACCCTCATTTTAGATCTTAGGATTAATTGAGATAACCAACTGTTACCCTCAATACCTGAAATAGCCAGCGTGATCTAATTGACTAGATAACAACGAGAGTTGGTCTAGAAGGTTATAGAACAGCTTCAAACCCGCTCGCAAAGCTTGCTAGAAGAACCGTCGATCGACGCGACCATCGTTGTGTCGATCGATTGTTTGAAAGGTGTATCGAACGATGTGCATCAAGTCACATCGATCGACTCTTTCTCGAGATCAAAAGACGGCAGTTGAGATCCGAGATCTAGTAAAGAAAACTTATCTGGTTTTACCATTGTTTGAGTTCAAAAAACGTCAAACCCTTTAGTTTAAACTAAGTTGCATGCTTTTCATACCTGAGAATTTGCCTAAGTCTAGCTGTTTTCCCATCCTTAAAACAACTTCAACTTAAACCGTCAAACAATTGCCTTGTTCGACTCATCATTTACTGCTTTTAAACAAATAAACCTCTTAGTCTATCTTTATTTCTAATCTCTTAGATCTGTTGAGTTAGAGCCCTTGTTGATTCGATCCCTAAGTACTACATCTGAATCTCTTATTTCAGAGAGTAATTCACTCTTTAGGGTAATTTGAGTGATATCATTGAGGTCCCCATCAATATACGTTTGGACCAAATATGAAAGCTCTTCTCACTTTTTTTTCTTGGAAACTACAATGTTTTCCAAAACTGAAACATTTTGTTTGGCAGGTTTTATCGGATACTTCGCATGTCACAAAGAATATTTGGGCTCGGGTATTAAATGTGATACACAGTGGCCACTCTATGGATTCGAAGACGAATTGATAAACCATGTTCGAGCTGAATCAAAGTGACACTTACCTAGCTGAGCTGGATGGTCTGAATACTCAAGAGAGCTGGAATTACATTATCCTAAACGAGCCTAGCTGGACTAACACTCACCTGGACGAGCTGAGCAAGTTGGTTCGATCTTCTGAGCTGGTTCAACCACCCGAGCTGGTTTGATCACCCGATTTCCAACCATCGACCATGATTGTTTCTTATGTTCCAACAAGTGAAGACTCAAGGCCAAAGGTGCTTTATCAGCCCAAATACGTTCAGGAAATATTGGGCCTTATTAATTTCACTACATCAACAAAACAGACTTCTTTGGGCCGAGAAAAATGATCCAAACAAATTCACTTTGTTTTGATGAAGCTGAAATTCGACCAGGTCCTATATCAAAATGATTCTGATCCATTCTCATCAAGAATAACAAGAGGGAGTCAGCAAGAAAGTCTTGGTCGTGCATGGTAAAAACAATTAAACAAAAATCATTAATTTCGGTCTTTAGTCAAAGACTTCATTTCTAGTTTCTATGTTTCTTGTTTCTGTGACAAAAAAAAAATGTTTCTTGTTTTTAGCACAATCATTCTTTTTTTCTACAACTTGTAACCTATATAATCAGGCATTAGAGCCACAAAATAAAGCATTGAATTTTCCCTTTTTATGAGTTTATCTCTTTGTTCTTTGCTTAGAACACTTTCCGTTTCTTGGTGAGATTATCTCCAAGTAAACAACCCTTCCTTTGTTGGACTTATGCGTAATATCAAGCAACAATCGAAGTTCGGTAGTATCAAGAGACTCTCCGCCCCTCTTGTGTCACCATTCAATCCATCAGTTCTCATTCAAACCGCCTAAGTTCATATCCAAGTCCGGCTGAGTGATCTTTCCCTAATTTAGGGCGTATCAAAGTGGTATTAGAGCCACTCAACCGGTACTATCTATCCATCTTCTCATCTTTCATTATTTAAACACTTATTCTTTCTACCTCAAATCCGGGCCATCTCTTTACCTGCCATTATTAAAAAAAAAGAAATAAAAGAAACGATTTAAAAAAAGAAAAAAGAATCAAAAGTTCGATTTATTGGCTAGGTGGTGGAAGAGAAATCCTGCTAGTTGAGGAGAAATCCAGCCTTAGAGTGGTTAAAGTGGATTTAAAATGCAAAATTTCTTATCTTTCTATCTTGTTCATCCCTTGTTTACTTGGATAAGCCATTTGGTTACTTGATTTGCTCTCTTAGAACTTTGAGAAGAGACTCTTGAGTGACTACTAAAAATCCGAGAGAAACACTTGTGTGAGCGAGATTACACACTTGAGAGTGTGAGGATTTTTTATCTGTTAACCTTTTGTGCTGAGTATTTTTCCAGGATAAAGATGTTTGGTCTTCACAAGAAAAGTGGCAAAGAAATATCCAAACAACAAGCTATTTCTCAATCTTTGTGGGAACCGAAATTCGCACTCTCGATTTCCGTTTAAATAAGGAAACTAGGAGCTCTAAGTGCTAAGTTTGCTGTGAAAAGTCCTCTTCCATGCCTCTCGCCTAGGACTCCTTATATACTGGCTCCAAGGTCGGTTTACGCTTTTTCCCTTCTGCCCTTAAGCCGTCATAGCATAAAAATGGAGATATTCCATTTTTTCCGATCTTCGTAATTATCTTCAAAATTTCGTATAAACACGCGGAAACTTGACATTTATATTTCCTTGCGAACCAAGCGTAAATCGTCATGCGGCTTACGAGCTGTTGGTTAAGAAATCGTAAGTTGGGCTTCGAATCATGTCTTAGGTCCTTTTGGGCAGTCTTCAGACTCGAAGCGTTTATTACGGCTTCTTTCGATAAAGAACGAATTTTCCGCGGTTTGTACGGTAAAGTTTGATCGATAACTTAGCATGGCGGGGAATCGTGAAATGGGTTCGCTACGGTCTTCGGGAGACAGCATTGAAGGGTAGACGAGAACGCATGGACTAATGTCGTATCAACGTTTCGGAAGAGCTCGGTCGCTACGTAGCGACCGAACTTTGGTTCGAGCTCGGTCGCTACGTAGCGACCGAGCGGAATGGACGTTCGATCGCTACGTAGCAACCGAGCGGAGCACGTGTTCGGTCGCTGCGCAACGATCCTTTTCGAGCTCTTTGTCCGATGACTCGCGTTTCCTTCGCAAAGCTTTTCATAAAGAAGAATCTATTTCGAGAAAGTATTTGTCGAAGAAGTTTTCTAGGTTTTTCTTCTTCGGGGATTAGGACGTTAACTTCGTCGTAACCGTTTTCGACCCCAACAGTTAGCCCCCCAGCTCGTTGGGAGAGTGGATTTCTAGCGAGGTCCCAATGCGCGGTATGGCGAGTTCGGACGAGATTGGTGTATTTCGGCGAAGTTCGTGTCCAAAAATCCGCAAGTAAATAGTAATTTCTCATGCCTATAAGAAGGGAGGTAATTTCTTCACAATCTTCACACTTACTCATTCTCATAGAGAGGTTTTTCTTGAAAAGTTCTTTCTCTTTCTCTCTATCATTTCCTTCTTGATTTAAAAAGAAAAACACGAGATGTCGAGTAAGAAGAGGAGTTCGAAGAAAGGAACCTTGCCCGCGAACGTTTCTGAAGATCTTCGAGTGCCGAAGATGGAATTCGTTCCTCATTCGGTAGATCCAGCCAAGAACGAGGCATGGTGGGTGGCGTGTTACGGTTCGAACACGCCTCCCAAAGAAAAATCGTTCCCGGTCATGAACCATCGCCCGGCGGAG
>NC_027751.1:28904531-28905735 GCF_000695525.1 Brassica oleracea var. oleracea
CTTCTATACTTGTTACGAGGCATTCGTAGTGCGTTGCCGTTTGTGCTTCCCGATCCCTGAGATCATCGTCCGTGTTTTGGGTCGTTTCGGGGTGGCGATAAGCCAACTGAATCCTCTTGGCATCCAGCACCTCATAGGGATCCTGGTCCTGAGCTACGAGCATGGTCTCTCTCTCACCGTTGATCAATTCGAAGCGCTTCTTCGATTACAGATCATCAGGGACGCGGACACGTACATGCTAGTTCCTCGGAACTTCATGTCAGTGGTAAAGGAGTTCGCTTCTAACTTCAACTCGTGGAGGAAGTTTTTCTTCTTCGTCCGTGTAGACGCGGCGTCCGTTGAGGAGAGTTGTATCTCACTGTTTCGGAGGTTGCCAAACGATCGTCCCTTTATCAACCCTCTTGCTCTGTTTCCTGACGAAATTATTGCTATGAGGGATCTGCTCAAGAATGGTCCTTTTTCTGGACTTCCTTTACGCCGAAGAGAGTTCGAAAGGTGCTGAGGTTTGCGCATCCTGGTCCTGCTTTGTGCGGAGAAACAAGGAGTGACTCCGAACCTGAAGACCAAGGTCCCAAAGTCGCTCTCACAATTGTGATGGGGCCAAACTCTTCGAAGGGGAAAGATATTGATCTCGGTGACCTGGAGTTTTCGGTGGACGACTGCACGCTTCCAGGATGGGATCCAAACCTTGCTTTCGGCGATAGAAACGATACGAGCGAGGTCCCTATTCCGGACTTCGATGATTTCTTCGCTGGTCTTCCATCGGGCTTTGTTGCTCCTCAGGCCACGAGCGAGTCAGGGAGGCCGAAAGTTGTTGCGGAAGGATCTCGTATCATTAACGGGGTATAAACTTTAAGAATTCTGGCGATCGTTATTATTATTATTAATTTGTTTGCTTATAACGTGTCAATCGGTTTTATAGGGTTTGAATTTGATTGGATCGGCCATCGAGGCGAGCCAAAGAGAGGCCATGATCTATCGCTTTAAGGCGGAGAAGGCGGAAAAGGATCTTGCTCGCATGCAAGGCGAGATGTTGGAGCGAGATGCGCGACTTGCTCGTGATCATGCGAGGGCCGTTCGCAAGGCGGAACAGAAGGGCAAGAGGGAGATTTTCGAGGTGATGAAGACTCGCGCCTCTCAATTCCAGGTCGAGTACGGGAACCTCAAGGATTCTTTCAACTCGCTGGGCGATTTCCGTGAGTGT
>NC_027751.1:28906037-28907057 GCF_000695525.1 Brassica oleracea var. oleracea
GGAAAAGGATCTTGCTCGCATGCGAGACGAGATGCTGGCGCGAGACGCTCAACTTGCTCGTGATCATGCCAGGGCTTTTCGTAGGGCGGACCGGAAGAGGAAGAGGGAAATCGTCGAGGTGATGAAGACTCGCGCTTCTCAATTCCACTGTTTTCCTGTTGCGATTTCTACCTGATTCGTACCGATTTAAAGTCCACGATAGGTTCTCGGGTTATACGACTTGTATGGTACGAATCGAGCATCTTTCCAGAGACAATTTTTAAGCCAACTGGAAGTGCTAGGCCAAAATTTCGGATTTTTTTTGTAGCGCGCTTTCGTCCTTGTGTTGGACATTTGAGGATCAAAAGAGTGATCAAGTTGCGTTTGTTTAAGATGGCTGATGTGTTCGTCGGGTCCAATCGACGAATGGAGTGTAAGATTTGTAGTGGTCGCGTTCGGACAATTTGTTCGTATCATCTCGATTTTTAACTTGGCGACGTCTCGCAATTATTTCGAAGACTATACGTATATTTTTGGTGCTGAAGTGAGATTGTTTTACGATTTTATCTTAAAAAGGAGCGACGCATATTGATCGTAAAATTTTTGGAAATCTCTATAGAATTCTATTACAATAACGCATCTTTTCCTATGTGGGAGTATACGAGTATACGCACCCACTCCCCCCCCCCCCTTTTTAGAGAGGGGGATTGAACTCGTATTTCGACGAGCTGCCTACGTACCTCTTTCGAGGATCAAGCCATCTCGTAGTTCTGTTTTATGCCGCGAGGGCGGTTGTCGCCATGCTGACCGCCTTGATCGAGATGATCGTGGCAGGGTCAGTGTTCTCTTCCGGATGTTCCGGTTGAGTTGTAGTGTCAGCTTCGGACTCATGTTGAGTTTCGACACCCGAAGTCTGAAGCGTCTGCGTCAGCAGACGATGTTAAATCTTCTTTTCTCGAAACGTTGTTGGTCGAAGATTTATCAATCTTCGTGCGTTTGCGATTTGCCGTTGCAGAGGTTGTCATCTGTCTTAACTTGTGT
>NC_027751.1:28907218-28907687 GCF_000695525.1 Brassica oleracea var. oleracea
CGACTACCACGAACTCGGCGATTTTTGTGATCTCCTTGGCCATGACAGGTAGCTGAATCGATCTGAGGGTCATCGATACTTCGCCCGAAAAGCCTGTGAGCGGTTTCGGAGTTGGAGTTACTTCTCCGAGTTTGATGCTCATCCGATTGAGAGTGTCGCGGAAGATTACATTGACCGTGCCTCCCGTGACGAGCGGATCGCAGTGAGGCTGATCGATCCCGCCGTCTTCCTCCTTTGTGAAGGTGATTGAGCAATTCTGATCATCTCGGGTAGGAGACCATGTAGGCCAGTTTGCGCTTGACTCCGCCTTCCGCTGGTAAGCCTTGATGGCCGAAACCGTATCGTTGCAGAATTGTGATCCTCCGATGATCATGTTGACTCTACGACGATGTTATCGTTCCCTTTGTCGTCTGGCCTCCTGGCGCGTTTATCCCCAGATTGGTTTCTTTGGGGAGATCTCTCCGCGGGA
>NC_027751.1:28908652-28943200 GCF_000695525.1 Brassica oleracea var. oleracea
CCTCGGGTCATGTCTTAGGTCCCTTTTGGCCGTCTTCCGACTCGAATAGTTTATTACGGTTTCTTTCGATAAAGAACGAACTTTCCACGGTTTATACGGTAAAGTTTGATCGATAACTTAGCATGGCGGGGAATCGTTAAATGGGTTCGCTAAGGTCTTCGGGAGACAGCATCGAAGGGTAGACGAGAACGCATGGACTAATGTCGTATCGACGTTTTGGAAAAGCTCGGTCGCTACGTAGCAACCGAGTTTCGACTCGAGCTCGGTCGCTACGTAATGGACGTTTGGTCGCTACGTAGCGACCGAGCCTTTGGCTCGAACTCGGTCGCTACATAGCGACCGAGCGGAGCACGTGTTCGGTCGCTGCGTAACGATCCTTTTCGAGCTCTTTTTCTGATGACTCGCGTTTCCTTCGCAAAGCTTTTCGTAAAGAAGAATCTATTTCGAGAAAGTATTTGTCGAAGAAGTTTTCTACGTTTTTCTTCTTCGGGGATTTGGACGTTAACTTCGTCGTAACCGTTTTCGACCCCAA
Source organism: Brassica oleracea var. oleracea (assembly GCF_000695525.1). Lineage (NCBI taxonomy): Eukaryota > Viridiplantae > Streptophyta > Magnoliopsida > Brassicales > Brassicaceae > Brassica > Brassica oleracea. Next base: position 28,909,185 of record NC_027751.1, read on the forward strand.
CAATCTTCATCTCAAAACTTGTTGAATATTTTTGATGAGTTTGTTGCTGTGCAGGAAAGGCTAACCCTAAGAAAACCACATGAGATGCCTCACCGGAGGTGTATAGAGCAGTTTAAACCGTCTAGAGATGAAGCTGATCAATGGAGGCTTTTCAGTCAGTTTGATGTCCAAGAGTTTTGTGACAACATTGTGGAGGGAATGATGAAGGCACTTAAGGACGTCAGCAAGAGCCACAAGAAGAGCACAACCACATGTGCACCTGTAGCTGAATCACCAATATTCATCAGTGAAAGTTCCGAAGGTAAATCTGAAAACAACCTTGAAGAGCTAAGAAAAATTTCAGATTCTTTACCAATTTTTGATGAATATGATGAAGAGCTGATGAAAAGTTTGCTGGTTTGTGAGGATAATTGTGACCTTCCTTTTCCAGAATCTGACTTTATGCTTGACGATGAAGAGACTAATGGACTAACCTGTTTTGAATTGGAGCATCCGAGTAGTCTTATTTTATCTTCACAGGATTTGGAGGAAGAGCCATTTAACTACCCACATCAAGGACCACTTCTTGACACTACGATGATCTAGGTCCCATATTTGATGAAGAAGACGATCTTGGTCCAATCTTTGATGAGGAAGCACCAAACATGTCGTCCATCATGATGGAGAACCAGCTTTGCTTTGATCCATTAACAACTCCTACTCCTTTGTCCACAGAGCACTGTAAGGAATCTGTTATGATTAATTATCTGCCGAAATGTTTGTTATGATCAGTTCTCAAGATGTCAGACGTTTTGGTCTAGACAAGGCAAAAGAATTTGTGTTTCAAACTCTGTATGAAAACATGATTTAACTCTTTTAAATTGTTTGAACCTGATAAACTCTCTGATCAAGAACGTTTTCAATATGGCAATGACATCCATTCTGATCTTGTTTTGAGTTTTGATGAGTTTTTGAAACATAACAAAGGTTTTGATCATCTTGAAAGTTCATTTGAGCTTGATTTGCAACAGCCTATTTTATGTCCTAGAAAATCATTTGATTCATTTGTCTCCAAAGAGAAAGCTTTGATCTGAGTTTTTATAAACATGAACTGATCACTGGTGATTTGTTTGCATCCACATGTGCCTTGGACGAACTCATGATATTTAAGACTTTGCTGGAACAGAAATCACCTAGAGTTTGAAACCGATTTTTGTGATTCTGTTTTGAAGCTTGACATTTTGTTTTTTGAAACTGATAAACCTTGGCATGTGTTGAGAACATTGCTTAATAATTGTGTTGTTTTGAGTTTTGATGATATTGTGGTTTACAACATATTCTTTGAAAAACATATTGAGCCTTTGAAAAGTGATTCTCAATCCGAACTTGCTCTTTTGTGTTCTGATTTTGAGAAGGATAGGCACGTTTTGAAAATGTTCAATATTATTTTTTGCCTTGATACCATTCTGGTCTGTAATGCTTACTTTGATGTGAATTTTGAAAGGCTGAAACGTGTGCTACATGTTCTAGGGAAGAAACTTTGATTTCTTATTTGAAAAAGTACATGTCTTGCACATATGATCCTGGTATTCTAGTTTATATTTTGAGTGTCCAGGATAAACAGGTTCAGTCTCAAAGAAATGTAAGGAACAAAAGCATAGCCCGTGCTTATCAGCCTGAGATTTGGAGATGCATGTACTCAAAGAAAATGGCTTCAAAACACGAAGGAAGTTTCTGTCCAAAATTTTTCTTCCCTAAATTTTACATGTCTTTTAAATTCTTTTTCTCTAATTCATTTTCTTTTGATATAGGTAAAATGGATTTGAGGTCAAATCCTTTTAAAGAGGGAGGGAATGATGCGCCTCGAATCGTAGACTCGAGCCAGAATAATGCAACCATGGTCGAACTGAATCAAAGTGACACTTACCTAGCTGAGCTGGATGAGCTGAATACTCAAGAGAGCTGGAATGACATTATCCTGGACGAGCTGAGCAAGTTGGTTCTATCTTCTGAGCTGGTTCGACCACCCGAGCTGGTTTGGTCACCCGATTTCCAACCATCGACCATGATTGTTCCTTATGTTCCAACAAGTCAAGACTCAAGGCCAAAGGTGTTTTATCAGCCCAAATACGTTCAGGAAAGATTGAGCCTTATTAATTTCACTGCATCAACAAAACAGACTTCTTTGGGCCGAGAAAAATGATCCAAACAAATTCACTTTGTTTTGATGAAGCTGAAATTCTACCATCCCCTATCTCAAAATGCTTCTGATCCATTCTCATCAAGAATACCAAGAGGGAGTCAGCAAGATAGTCTTGGTCGTGCATGGGAAAAGAGAATTCAACAAAAATCATCAATTTCGGTCTTCAGTCAAAGTCTTCATTTCTAGTTTCTATGTTTCTTGTTTTTAGCACAATCATTCTTGTTTTCTACAACTTATAACCTATATAATCAGGCCTTGGAGCCACAAAATAAAGCATTGAATTTTCCCCTTTTTATGAGTTTATCTCTTTGTTCTTTGCTTAGAACACTTTTCGTTTCTTAGTGAGGTTATCTCCAAGTAAACAAACCTTCCTTTGTTGGAATTGTGCGACATATCAAGCAACAATCGAAGTTCGGTAGTATCAAGAGACTCTCCACCCCTCATGTGTCACCATTCAATCCATCAGTTCTCTTTCAAACCGCCTGAGTTCATATCCAAGTACGGCTGAGTGATCCTTCCCTAATTTAGGGCGCATCACTTCAAACTTGGGGTCTTTCAAATATCCCATCTCATCTTGGTAATTTTCCCAGCTCATCAATTTTTACCAACATGGACTATCTATTATGGAGAATAACGAAAGAACCAGACTTGAGGTTCTTTCCATGGATAATGTGGTATATTTGAAAAAATCGTAATGAAAAAGTCTTTCAGAACAAAACAAAAACTCCATCAGACTTTCTTCGTATTGCAGAAATGGAAGGAACATTGTGGCCGGAAGCACAAATTAAGGCCTCTCCAACAGTGAGAGACATTTCTATAACACATGGAAATTTAGATCTCAGCAATATGAAATGGTGTTATATCGATGGTTTCTGGATAGAAAATGATCTCTTTACAGGACAAGGATGATTTTGCAGGAAACAAGGGGCAAGTGAGTTTATGATGGGAACCATGAATATCCGCAGAAGTCTATCACCTTTGCATGTTGAATGTAAAGCACTAATTTGAGCGATGAAGTGCATGAAGACCCTTCAGAATTCAGAAGTGGTGTTTGCAACAGACTGTTCTCAACTGTTAAAGATGGTGTCTACACCAACATAATGGCCGATGTTCACTACACATATGGAAGAGTTCCTACGATGTAAGCGCTTCTTCGCCAACTTTGTCATCCGACATATCCTAAGGGCACAAAATACAAAGTTGACAAGTTAATAACGAAAATAAACTAATATTGTCATATCAATAAGTTTTTTTATCATATCATTTTTTTTTGATAACATAATAAAATTTTATCAAAGTCTAAAGAAACCATAAATTTATGTAATATTAAAAATATGTGTGTAATTTAATCAATTTGTTTAAAAAAAATTATTATCAGATATTTTGTGTGTTTTATCGGATAAATGGTATCAGATCGTGGGTTAATAGCTAGTTTTTGGGTTTTACCGGGTTCTATTGGATTTTTAATTAACAATTTTTCATTAAATTTGAACCACATTATATACAATATACCACGAATCTAGGTCGGATATGAAAACAATTCATAAAACTCAAACATTATTATAGAACAACTACCATATTTCTATAAAATACCATATTTTGAAGAGAAAAAAAAAGAACACTGATAAAAACCTAAAATCTCAATTGTTATGATTAGAAACAAAAATAATGGTAGTTTGTAAATCAGTTTTTATCAATAAATAATAATAAAAATCTGCGTTTTCTAAGCGCGGACCAAAATCTAGTTTGATGATTATCACAAATGCATATATGCGAGTATACATTAAAGAATCATGGAGATATATTCTACTAATAATATTAATAGTAATGAAACTTTACTAACATATATGTATTATGTATAGAGCTTTACTGCTTGATCTGTGATGTTCGATTGCTAAAAAAAATGATGAAACAAGAGAAATGCATATATATAAATACAACTATTTTAAATACAGTCATGGTTATATTTAAAATGTAATTGTAATACAAATAAAAAGAAAATGAGGAGCTAATTTGGGATTAAAACTAATATTGGTTAAATTAAACATTTATTGATACAAAATCTAAACAAAAATCAATGATAATTATCTCCAAAACTTTTATCGGATACAATATCTAAACAAATACAATGTCAATTAACGAGTATATATTCATCAAGTCGTCAGCATGTTTTTACCCAAATTAGCATCTACACAAATTGGTACTCTAGAAGTTTGTTTATGAGAACTTCAACCCCTTAAGTACCAACAATATACAGTAGAACCTCTATAAACTAATACTCGATAAATTAATAATCTCTATAAAATAATAAATTTTGATAGTTCCAACTTGGACCAGTTCAATTTGATACAAATCCATAAAATAATAAGATAATAATTTTTTTAAAAGATTTTGTGTAAATATAAGGTCCAATTAAAATTAAAAAATTAATAATTTATAGGTATAAATATTTTATATAAGTAAGAACATGTTATTATATTGTTTGTTTTATCTTCACAAATGAATTATCTTTATATATTCATAACAATTAATATATTTTAATGAGATTTAGTAATATTATATGTAAACCACATTTAAGTTATATGCAATATTCTTTATACACACCAAATAACATAATAAAATTAATATAAATGTCATATTTAAAAAAACAACAATTAATATCTATACACTAAAATCAAATATTTTTTATCTTAGAATAAATACATCATAAAATAAAAAATCTAAATAATAAATTTTTATAAATTAATATCTTTATAAATTAATAAAATTTCCAAATCTCAATATTATTAGTTTATAGAGGTTCTACTGTATGTACAATCGATGTACAAATGTAATAATTAGTCATTTTCTAATTTTTCGTTTTTTGGAAAACTATTTAAAATGTTGTAAGATGGTTAAGACACTTTCTTGTTAATTATGTAAAGAATAAGGGTATGACTGATTGAAATGCAGTGGTTCCGAGAGTTTACGGATATGGCCGGTTGCGGTTTCTGTCGTTAATAAGCTATTTGTACAACTGATTTAACAGCTAAAAATTAATGCGTTTGCGGGATATTTGTGACTGGTTGATTATAAGATATTACAGTGGTTTAATAATAAATTACCAATATTAGCATATTATAACATTATAAAATATCAAAACCTACTATTATGATAAAAATATAATTAATAACAATATTACGTTATTTATTTATTTTTGTAGTTTAAATAAAAGTTTTTAATGTCAATAAGATTTGTTTGAAGATTTATAATATAATTTTTAAAAGAATATTTTGTTTCATTTATGTATGTAAATATTTTATATATGTATCTAAATTGTTGTTGAAAATTATAACGAATAATTTTGATTTAAAGTTTTTATAGAACAAATTATGATACTGTTAATGAATTTTAATTAAAATTTTAAATTATATCTATATAATATTTTAATTTTAAAATTTAAATTGAAAAAAGTTATAAAATATTTTTATATTTATTTATCCCCCCGCAACAGTCTGCAACCGTAAACGCTGACGGGAACCAACTTTTTATTTTAAGAGGTTTGGAGCTGTTTGAAGCAATTTGTTTCATTTTTGTGATTGTTGCAAAACGCCACCAATGGCTGTTAACCCCCAAAAAGTGCGTTTGTGGGTGGTAGCGGGGAAGCTAGTCATACCCTTAGACGTTTTGGTATCTTTTACCATTTTTTACATTTATAAAAGACACTATAAAGAGAAAAACATCTTAATACACTACTAGGTAATAACATGCGCCTTGCGCGGGATGTGATTATTAGCTTTGTTATTTTTTAATAAGGAAACATTAAATTTTTTTAATTTGGATACCGGTTCGGTTTTAAGTTTGTTTTTTTGGTTTTTCATCTCTTAAAATATAGCTATAATCTAAATCAATATTTATTTTGGTTTGTTCAATTCAAATTGTTGATTTTTTTTATATTGATAATCAAAAATTATTATTATTTGTTTAGTTTCAGGTTATATGAATTTTAGATAGTCCTGATGTTTAACCAATGGTTTCATATTATAGTTTCTAAACATATAATAGTTAAAGAAAAGGAAAATAAAATTATTAAGACAAATCATTTCACTGTAATTTGGTGGATAGTGAAAGAAGCATTTAAAAAGGAATATTTTAATTTCCAAGAGAATTAGATACTTCGGTTGTGGTGAATATTTAGTTATATAGGTGCTCATGTCAATGTCCACATGCATGTGTACATAAAGTATATAAAAGTGGTTGGACAATATATAAAGATATTCTTAATCAATATTAAATGACATTTTTATTCCAAACAACATGAAAGATAAAAAAATTTAAAATAAAATTAATTAAAAATAAAATAAGCCTAGAAATTAGTGAATTTTCTTTCATATAAAGAAAATCAAATTGTACGTAAATAGGGGTGGTCACGGATCGAATATCCGGGTATTTGGAAGTATTAGTGTTGATTCGATCCGTAGCCACCTGAATATTTAGTGTCACAGATATCTGGAAAATTTAGAATTTTCACGGATATCCGATTTGATCCGTAAATAAAATAAAAAATTTTAAAAATAAATGAAAAATCTAAAAATAATATTTCATTACAAAATAAATTTTTAACTTTTGAAATTCTAATACCTAATATAATAAATTTACTACATAAAAATATCGTAAAATTATATAAACTATAATATATATAACTTTTACATACTCCCTCCGTTTCATAATAGATGATGTTTTAGAAGATTTTTGTTGTTTCAAAATAGATGATGTTTTGATATTTTTATATTATTTTTAACTTTATTGAAAACTGTGTAACCAATTAGATGTTGTAGTCATTTCTGTAATTGGTTGGATGATTTTTAAATTATATTTTTAAAACTACTTTTTAGAGAAAATTAATTGTCTTAAGCTTTGTGCACTAAGGAATAATATCATGTATTGTGAAACGGAGGGGGTATAATTCTTTATATATAAATATATATGGATGTTCCTAAAAATATTAGTATTTGTGATATGTTTCGTTTTTTTTTACAGATATTGCATTTTAGTATTTGATTTACTTCGTAGGTTTACGGATATCCGGATATTCCGGTTCAAATAAAAATGGATAACAAATCAAATCAAAAATTTATGAATATTTTGCTCAGCGTATACGTAAATAATAAAAATAATATATGTATAATTGGACTTTCGATTCGTTATCCGTTTTGATTCGAATATAAAAATCTGGATAATGTGAATTTTATTGGAACCTTACATGTGAATTTTATATTTAAAAACAAAACGTAAAGTACATAGTGAACACGTTTATATAAAGTTGGGCCGAAAAGCTTTCTACAGGTGACACGTCAGGGTGCTCATTCTCAAATCGCTGTAAAACTGCTACGTGTCTATTATAGTATGAACACATTTATTACAATGTTTATCTTTTAATATAAAAGGGATTAGTCTAGCACTCCTTGTTTCCCCTTAATATTACTGAAATTAAGCAGGGCCGATGAGGCGTGGGGGCAAGGGGGCGTGGGCCCAGGGCCCAAATTATTTTTTGCATAATTAGTGTTAAAATGGAGCCTGATTTTCAAAAAAAAAATTAAAAAGGGGCCCAAAATTTTTAAGTTATCCATAGAGTATATGTAAAAAAAAAATTTGAAAAACTATTTTGCCCAAGGGCCCATAATTTACTTGAGCCGGCCCTGAAATTAAGAATCTCATTTTGAGAGAGAAAGATCATGTATGTTATAGATACATTCATTTTTTTTTTGTTCAAACCAACTTTCATTAATAAAACTTAGACTCCATCAATGGAAGAATTGTTCAACAGAAACGATAACACAGCCACATTAGCTAAATAAACCGCTGCATCAAAAGCAAAGCGGATAACACAAACATAGATAAAAGCAAACATAACACACAAGCAACTTAAAAGTGAAACACCATGAGTGCTACTGAGTGAGATGAAGCCACGGGAATTGGAGAACACCTTCAGTTAACTGTTACCCGAACATGCTGCAGCAACAAATGCATAGAGAGCAGAAAGAAACTTGGCTACAGAGGTGATCAAGCACCATCTTTATGAGCCTTGAAATTGTGAGGAAATCCGCAACCGTAATGACGTGTAGAGTTGCAAGAACCACCACGGCCAGACAAACAAGTCTGAAACTACGAAGCCAATGTTGGCTTTTTTAAATCCATCGCTTATCTTTTTGAGTTGTAGACCTGAAACATCAGAGAAGACAACCAACATACAAATATATCTTAATGAGCGCAAAAAGACATTTCGAACAACAACTTCATGCCGAGGTAAGTGACTCTCATACTGAGGTAAGTGAAGGCAAAACAAGTGCCTAACAGCTTCGTACTGAGTTAAACAATGAGTCATTAGGGTAACCCGCGAAACCCGGTATTAAACCCGTCCAAAAAATACCCTAAACTAAAAAACCCGGTATCATTAGGGTAACCCGCGAAAAACCCATAGAACTTTAGGGTTACCCACGGGTACCCGCAAAAAACCCTTTGATTAAAGATTTATGGTTTTAAACTAAATTTACAGTAATTTTGTATATATTGAAATTTTAATATGTTTTTCTATAAGTTAATTAATTTTCAATTTACAAATTTGTTTTCAGTAAAAAGCAACAAGTAAGTTCTTTATCATACAAAAAAAAGTTATTTATCATTCATAACTTCTTGCGGTTGTACTATCGTCGAACAATAATTCAAAAGAATACTTTTAACTGGTTCCAAGGCCCAATCAATGATAAGTTGATAACTAATTACTCTATATACTAAAGTAACATACACTAGTTCTTATAACTAATTATTCTAGTTTTTATATCATTCATTTTCTACTCGTTTTACTCTACAAATTCCTTCATAGTTTACTATTAACATCCGTATTTTAAAAGATTACTGAATATACTATCATTCCAACAACTTTCTTTACAAAATTCGTATACGTTATTTAACTTCTTGTAATTTAAAAGAGTTAAGATGGGTTTATATGGGGCCAATTAACGTACATGTTATTCAAAACCACCATTTGGCCCATGAAGGAGTGAAAAGAATAACGCATGACAAATTAGAAACGTAAACAAAACAAAAGTTCTCTATAAACGGTGTCGTTGACACACCTATAGCTGTCAAATTGGCGGGCTGACCATTAGTTTCCCATATCCAAATATAAATGAGTCTAATTTGGTGACACCCATTTGTCCATACGGATTATAAATGGACAAGAATCATATGATCAATGGGCAATGGGCGTTAATGGATTTGGACTATGTGGATATGGGCGGTATGGTCACAAAAAGCTAAGGTTTATAAAATCCGAGTTTTTCCGCCAAAATCGCAAAATCGATTTTTTCCGCTAAAATCTTAATATTAAGTTTTTTTGTCAAAACCATAAAATCAAGTATTCCAGCTAAAACCACAAAATCAAATTTTTCGCCAAAACCAAAAATTGATTTTTTCCACCAAAATCGGAAATCGAGTTTTTCCGCCAAAACCACAAAATCGAGTTTTTCCGTCAAAACCGCAAAATCGAGTTTTCCCGCCAAAACCGCAAAATCGAGTTTTTTTCCGCCAAAACCGCAAAATCGAGTTTTTCCGCCAAAACCGCAAAATCGAGTTTTTTCGCCAAAACCGCAAAATCGAGTTTTCACGCCAAAACAGTAAAACCGAGTTTTCCCGTTAAAACCGCAAAAATCGAATTTTCCCGTTAAAACCTCAAAATCGGGGTTTCTCGCCAAAATCGGAAAATCTGATTTTTTTTGCTAAAACCGAAAAATCGATTTTCCCCGCCACAACCGCAAAATTGACTTTTTCTGCGAAAACCGCAAAATTTAAAATTTTCTTATATGGTCTATTATGGACTCCATGGCAGCCCATGTAAACACGGGGGTTAGTGGGTCTGGTCCTTAATGGACATGGTCACTTTCTGACCGCAAACAATAAATGGACAAATGGATATGGGCTAATGGATGTGGGTTAACCCAGTTTACGGCTCTAGACACACCTAGCGGAAACCCTGGCGTCTTTATTGAGCCAACGTCATCGTTTGGCTTAACTTCTTTCATTAAAAAAAAACCCGTAGGGTACCCGAAACCTGACAGTGTAAACCCCATAAGGTAATTAATAAAATAGGACCCGCCCAGAAAAAACCCACGAATTTAAAACTTGAAACACAGGTTTTGGATTCAAAATTTCAACAGGGTTTTGGGTACCCTATGGGTTTTTACCCATTATTAACATCCCTAACAATGACTAACAAGAAGCATAAGGTCCTCACACTAGGTAATGGTCGTGAATCAATCTGGTACGGGTATCCGGACTGGTTGAATCCTAAACCCGTTCGGGTTTTTTTAACCTCGGTTCGGTTTTCGGTTCGGGTTTTTTGGGTCGGTTCGGGTTCGGGTTTCGGTTAATATGCCCACGCCTATCTATATACATAAAGCTCCATGATTATATACCCATATATTTGTATATATGTACTTATGATCATAACAAGCAACTATTTTTGTTGATGCATTAAATAGAGGGTAGCATTGGTAGAATCGAAGAAGCAACAACATTCATTAGTATACAAAACTATAATGAATTTTATATTATGAAAAAATTGTTTTATCTTTTTCTTGATTTTTCACATTTTGATCAAGTTTGAAACTGAATCTGAAACCTGAAATTAGTAGGTAATAAATTGTTTTACTACATGTATATATATTTAGTATGAAATTTATAGTGGGAAATCAAACATCTTTATTCATAGTAAATATATACATTTTATCAGTGTAAAAGTGTCAATATTTTCTGTGGAAATTTTGTATATGTATGGATTTCGTGTTTCATCCTATCTATGAACATAAAAGGCATTTAAAACCAGTTAAATATTTAGTTTTTATAGATATAGTTTTGTTTTATATCTAATTTTATTATTAATCAATTTGACATGTATAAATTATCAAACGAATCTGTTAACAAAAACGGTCTACAACTAAAATTCATATAATATATATGCTGGATAGAACTATGGGTAACAGCAGTTGGATCTCAAGTTTTGAGCAATCACACACACTATTTGAAGCAGGGGGCGTCTCTGACTACTCTAGAATGGTGACTATCTTACATGACAACCCATTGGAAATCGCAAACCTTTCAAGTTTTTCACGCATGTGGTAAGCCACCCTTAGTTTTTGGAAGTGGTAGATCAAGTCTGGAATTCTACTGCTCCCTTGTTTCACTCTCGGACAACTTTGAAGAAACTGCAGGACAAATTAAAGATGTTGAAATCAGAGCTTCGTCGGCTGAACAGAGATTCTATTGGAGACTTGCCAGCGAGGGTTAAAGTAGCTTTTGAGGATCTTTGTGATAAGCAGAATAATTCAATGCAGAATCCTAGTACTACAACGTTTGAGGAAGCTTCAGATGCACTGGCATCACCTATCCGGAATTAAAGAGCAATTCTTCTATCAAAAGTCCCGAGTCAAATGGTTGGACCTTGGAGACAGAAATATTAATTTTTATCACAAGACGTGTCAAACCCGTACCTCTTGTAACACTATCCGCAGATTGGTTACTTCAGATGGAAGGGTTCTAACTGAGCTGGCTGATATTAAAAAAGAGGCGGTTGATTACTACGAGGGATTTCTAAAGGAGCAAGGACACTCGGGTTTGGAGGACATTACTGAGGATATGTTAAGTAATCTGCTAGACTATCGCAGTAACGAAGCAGACGCAGCTTCTCTAGTTGGTCCTGTACAAGCTGAGGAAGTTAAAGAAGCTTTGTTTTCAATGCCAGCAAACAAGGCTCCGGGGCCTGATGGTTACCCCCATGGAGTTCTATAAAGCAGTGTGGTCAGTTGTGGGTAAAGACTTAGTGACTGCTGTTCAGTCTTTCTTTATGTATGGCTTCATGCCTCGAAGCACAAATGCTACTCTCCTGTCCCTAGTTCCAAAGACAACAAGTGCAGAGAAGATGAGTGATTTTAGACCGATAGCTTGCTGCAATGTGATTTACAAGCTCATCTCCAAAATCATGGCTCACCGGCTCAAAGGTATTCTCCCAGCAGCTATTGAGCAGAATCAATGTGTGTTTGTTCAGGGCAGGTTGTTGCTAGAAAATATTCTCTTGGCCACATAATTGGTGAAAGATTATCACAAGCCTCAAGTATCCTCTCGTTCTGCAATCAAGTTGGATATTTCAAAAGCATTTGTTACTCTAAAGTGGACATTCATTGAAGCTGTGCTTCGAGCAATGCGCATACCAAATATGTTCTTAACATGGATTTGTATCAATACTGCAGTGTTCTTTGTCTCTATCAAAGGAGAGTTGGAAGGGTTCTTTCCGAGCTCCAGAGGAATTCGTCACGGGTGTTCTCTATCGCCGTATTTGTACGTCATCGTCAGTAATGTCCTCTCAAAGGTTCTCAACAAAGCTATTCTGGAGGGTAATATAGGATACCACCCTATGTGTAGTACAGTTAATCTCTCGCATCTCAGCTTTGCCGATGATATTGTGGTCTTCACTGATGGTTCTTCTACATCCCTCACAGGAACGCTTAATGTTTTTCGAGACTTTTCTAGCATGTCGGGAGTCTGTATAAATGTCGCTAAATCAACAGTCTTCGCAGCAGGCAGGGGCAAGCAGGCTCTAGAAACTGCAGCTGCAGCTTGTGGTCTCACGGTCTCAGCCTTACCCATCAAATATCTTGGACTCCCGCTTACAACTAAAACAATGTCTCGAAGTGATTATGAGCCACTGATAGCAAAAATTAGAGCTAGATTCCTCAGCTGGACGAGTAAAGCTCTAGATTTTGCTGGAAGGTTGCAGTTAATAAACTCGGTTATTGCAAGCATCACTAATTTTTGGTGTTCTGCGTTTAGTCTTCCTCAGGGTTGAATTGATGAGATTGAGAGTATGTTGTCGGCATTTCTGTGGAGCGGTTCACCCAATATCTCATCTAAGTCAAAGGTCGCATGGGAGGAGGTTTTCAAACCAAAGGATGAAGGAGGTTTCGGGATACGTAGAATAAAGGACGTCTCTGTGGTGTTTGATTTGAAATTGATATGGCGTCTATTTAACAACTCAGACTCTCTCTGGGTTCAATGGGTGAAGCAGACTATACTACGAGGAGAGTCCTTCTGGGATGCTAGGGTAGGGGCAGTAGGCTCATGGGTTTGGAAGAAGCTGCTCCAGCTGAGACCATTAGCCAAACAGTTTCTGTGTATGGAAGTTCGAAATGGTAAATCTGTTGGATTTTGGACTGATATATGGCTTCCTATAGGGAGCTTGATTGAAGTAATTGGTGAGCGTGGAACTCAGAAGCTTGGCATTGTACGCAACGCAAAGATTGCTAATGTTTTAGTTGAAGATCAGTGGAGATGTCGGAACTCAAGAGATAGCACTATAGAGAAAGTGCTTGCGCAGGTAAAGGCAAAGCCGCTGACATTAACGCCAAACGCAGCCGATATTGTGAAATGGAAGCGAGGAGATGTAGAGTATGTGTCGGAATTCTCATCATACAGCACTTGGAACATAGTGCGCACCCAAAATATTAAGGTACCTTGGGCGAAGTTGATTTGGTTCAAACAAGGTATGCCACGCTATGCCTTTGTAACTTGGCTAACTATTAAGGATAGGCTCTCTACTGGATCTAGAATGAGAGCTTGGGGGTTAGAATAGGGATGCTTGTTCTGTGGAGAGCCAGAGGAATCAAGAGACCACCTGTTTTTTGCTTGTCCATACACTTATGGCTTATGGTTGCAGATTATTGGCTCCTTACTTCGACCGACGCCATCACCCGACTGGGCTGAGATTCTGGCTCACATTCTTCACTCAGCACATGATAGGCTCGCTTCTATTCTCCTGAGGCTAGCATTACAAGGACTTGTCTATTACATATGGCGTGAACGTAACGAGAGACGATACACACAGCGGAGTCGACCAGCACACCAGCTTGCAAAGGTGATAGAGAAGACTATTAAGCAGAGGAATATGTCCACTCGATACTATGAGAAGAGAAGATTTACGGGACTGATGCAGCGATGGTTTGAGGCCCATATGGGGTAAGGATAGTTGCTAAGAACAAAGATTTTGGATTTCTAGATTCATTTTGTAAATAACTATTTTTTCCCATGATGAATAAATTTAATATTTCATCAATATATATATATATATATATATATATATATATATATATGTATACTCACACAAACTCTTTTTTTTTTTGAAACACTTAAAACTTCCATTAGATGGACCTCAAACAGGTCTTGGGATAGAGGGGCAATTGTTTAGGCAGACCTTACCCCATGAGTCAGTCGGCCCATTACAGTTCCTTGGAACAAAGCTAAAAAACCAAAAACAAAAGGAAGAAGAGAGATCGACGATGTACGAGAGAGCGCCATGGAGCTCCGCTGGTCCTCGTTTCCGATCGATTGCCCTGACGAGCACTTGACAGTCTGAGCGAACCCAGATATGAGAGATATTGAGAGAGATCGCATGTATACTCACATAAACTCAAATTCAAGTTTTAATGTAGAAAAAAAAATTGTTACTTTCAGCCATAGAACTCATGTTGAAACTCAATATTATTAAGGTAGAGAATCTTCAACTATGTAACACATGTTGTCAGTACTGTTATTATTTTCGATCCTAAAAACTATAGAAGTCAAAACTTTAAACTCCACGATTTAGAAGAACGGTGGCGAGAAGAAACATAAAAGAAGCTTTTCTCACTTTGAGGACATCACTTTATTCTTTAGAAAAAATCACATTTGAAGAGTCACTAGCTAATCTTATTAAAGAACAGAGATCGTTTGCTAGTCACCAGTGGAAGGAACCAGCAACAACAATCAAAGATTCTTAACGATGTTTATATTGTTGGGTTGCCACTACGATTAATCATTTTGATGACTGTTAATTATATCTTCTTTTTTTTATGACTGTTATATGTGGTTGAACGGTATTGTTATCGGATGCAAATAACATATCACTCGGTAGCTTATTTTTACAATGCATACGCCTAACTCGATAGATATAATTGAAAAAAAAGAACTTTTTTTTTGTTTTTTTTAAGAACTTTGAACCATCTAAAAATTAAAATTAATTATTTGAACACAATGCACGTGCCTAACTCGTAAAAACTTGTACTTGTATCACGTATCCCCATCGCCGCCTCTTCCGTGAAAGAGGCTACGGTAGTTAAAGTAGGGTTCACCAAAAGGAACAACCGAGTCTAAGTTGCCGAACAAAGCTTCGGCCATGTTAACTACGGTGGAACCGTAATGACCGTCTGTTGTAGCGGTGTTGGCTGTTGATGGAATAGGGGAAGTGGTGAAGAAGTGACACGTGTGTGAACTACGGTAAGTGACGCAGAACGTGTAAGGATCCTCGTCAAGCCGTTGCACTTGTTTCTTCGCCGGACACTTGTATAGTTTCTCGTGGGTGCACCGATAGTACGCCCTAAATTTTGGTTCTATATTGGTTAAAGATATTTATAAATTAAAGAAAAAACGAATAAAACTAAGCAGTAACCAAAAGTTCCCATGTTCAAGTGACCCTCCATGTTTGATTAGATGGATTCAAAAGTATACTAACAAAACCATTTTTAAAAGATCAAAATAAACGAACGTATTATTAGTCTATTACGTAAATAACGAATCATTTTGTAATTAGTGAATATAATTACCGAGGAAACTTAGAACCGAGAATGTCCTTCTGGCCATATTTACGCCAAGTGTGATTGTCGTCCGGCGGAGTATCCATGTTCCCCATCCTCGCCGCCGCCACAAACACCGTTTCTTCTTCTTCATTCTTTTTCCTATATATACATTCACATTGCATAACATATATATGATATATATCTCAATATTCACACGTCCGTAATTTATATAGAAAACATTATCCGGGGAAAAGATGATAACTAGCCTAATAATATGCAAACAGGGGCATAACTAAAATTTTAAAGAAATTACACCGAATTAGAAAATGTTATAAGGGGCAACTGCCCCTCCTTTACTAAACGTGGCTTCGCCCTGTATATACTTATATACTACGTAGACTTATTCATTTTAACGTTTGCACCCCAAAAAAAACATATAGACTTATTCTACATGTTGATTACTTCAGGCATTACGAAGCATACCAAACAAAAAAAACTCGTACAAATTTTATAAGTTCTTTTCTACTCTGTTGCGTACCAAGTAATCACTCGAAGTCTTAGAATGTTTTATATGTACGTTTCTTCCATTACAACGTAAAAGATCGGATGCTTAATCTTTTACGTACCTTCTTCGAGGCCTTGGAGTCGAGAATCCGCAACTCGGACCTGAGTCTATATTCCTCACGCCTTGCATCACTCCGTCCCTTAAACTGTAGTCCTGCATCAGACCATATTCAATCTGCTGCATCAACATCTGGTCCAAATCGGACATTGGAACTGGTTTTGGTTCAGGCTGAGTCAGTACGTAAGCGTTCCTCCTCGCAAGTAGGATTTTTAACCGCTCGTTGGCGTCTCCGAACAGAGTGGAGACTGAACCGAGAGAAGTCGAAAGAGATTCTGGCGACTCTTGTGCTGATATGCAGAACTCGAGCTCCTTAACCAGATTGATTCCGCTGAAGATCATTGACATTATCTCCTCCATCGTTGATTATAAAATTTGTAGTTCGACCCCTTTATATATGTGTAATACTTGTTTCTTGTTTACCTGAATTAGGTTTTTGCTTCTCGTGATCTCTGATCGATATGTTTGTGTGACATCCACATATATATACACTAGGGACACACATACACAGCAAAAGTAGATTATATGTTGATTCCAATATCTTCGTTGAAAAAATCAAAGATTATAAAATATTTTTGAATGCGACGTACGTAATACAATCTCCAATTACAAAACGTTAGCTCGTTTCAGTTTTTCTGTATGTTGACATATTGGCCAAATCATGGATTAAACTAAACCTTTCACCATGACAAACACGTTTCTAATCACTTTCTAGATAGTCGATTGATGTGATAAGAATATAATAAAACTATAAGAACATGTTAAATGATGGTGCACTCAGAGTATGTTTCTTATCGTCCGACAATTTACTAAACCTTTTTAGAGGGTAAGTTTTTTGATTAACGCGGTTACGCGAAAGAAGAAGAAGCAGTCACATTGACTAAGTCACGGTCTTCTTTTGAATTTCCACAGACTTACTGTATAAGTGTTCACTTTTCAACGTTAAAAAGGCATTCTTGGAAGTCTAGGAACAGATTTGGGATTTGAATGTTGAAATAATTGCGTGATCAACAATAATGTAGAAACCGGACTATTATTGAGAAGTGAATTTGCTTATTTGTCATCATCTCTATGATTTTAGTGAATTTATTTATTTGTTATATTTTTCATGATTTTAAGATAAATTATTAGTTTAATTAATATATTATTTAAAATGTTTATGTTAATATATATATATATATATTTATTTATCATGATATTTAAAATAATTAATAAACATTAACTTATTCTACTGATATATATATACTATTTTTTTTTTTAATATATAATTTTAATATATAGTTATCATGATATTTAGAATATTTAGTTAAGAAATAGATATTAACAATTGATATTAACAATATCTACCGATAATATCATAATTACGTTTATCTTATATTTAGTTTACGACTTAATGACTAATATTATAGTCAGTTTTTCTGATTTTTATTCGAAATTGATCCAAATAGAGATTATTATAAAAATTATACATAAGTATACTAATATATTTAATTTATTCGGTTTCTTCAGTTCATTCGGTTGGATCGGTTAATATACTGAACTATATCCATATACTGCGGCTTCTTAAAAATAACATTCATTTGGTTTATTTGGTACTACTAAATCTAAACTATTTTTTCTATTTTGGTTCGGTTCGGTTTTAAATGGTTCGGTTTTACCGGATTGAACACCCCTAGGCTATTTTTATTTTGTTGATGTTTATGGGTTGTAATTGTTTATAATCCTTTCAGTGCCACTAGAATTCTTTTTGGTCCAAATACAATAAGTGTTTAATTTCAAATCCAAATTTCATAATTTGATTATTACTATGGAAAACATTTTGATCCAAAATTCACATCTTATAAATAAAACTATGAAACAAAAGAACATAATTCAATATATTGATTACCAATATGAATATTAAATTATATTTATAATATTAATTAAAAATTGTCTCTAATTTAATAATTTTTAATAAAAATGAACATTAGAATTAAAATTTGTTATATATATATAGATACTAGTATACTTTTGCACAAATGTTAAGAACCATTAAAAGCGTAATATACTCTTGTTCTTTAATTAAATCATTACTATTTCATTTATATAGACAAATTAGAAAACGTAATACAAAAATTTTACCGGCCCGAGACCGAATGCCCCACTGCTGAATGCAAGTGCTTTGCTCTTGCAACTGGAGGGGATTCTCATGACCCACTATTTTTTCAACTTCAGCTACAAATACGTGTTCCAAAAGGCTAGGCCTGGGCACGGATCGGATATCTGGATTTTTGAAGGTATTTGTGATTTGCTTCGTATGTCACGGATATCTAATTTTTCGATTTGCTTTGCTTCGGAAAAATACAGATATTCGGAAAAAAGGATATTCGGAAAATAAATAGATATTTGCGGATATTTATGAATACTTACGGATATCTCATATGTTTTGATTAATACAAATAATTTTAAAATTTTGATACAAATTTATTTTGTAAAATATTTTTTTGCATGGTATATACAATAAAAATTAAAAGAAGTAGCGAATCTACATATTTTGTAATTTTTTTTAACTTAGTTAACAATTATAATAACACAAAACTTAAGAAAAAATTATAATTATCATAAATGTGTTCTCTTCCTTTTATGTAATACTTTTATATAAGTAATAATGTGAATAGAATTTATCAAATCATATGTTAGAATAATAATTATATAATTTTATACATTAAAAACTTTAAATATAATCAAGATATACATGTATTTATATATTGTCGGATCGGATCGGATATCCGCTTCCAAAATTTTTAATATTTGTGATTTGCTTCGATTTTAACGGATATTGATTTTTAGTATTTGCTTTGATTCAAAAGTTTACGGATATCCTGAATTTTCGGATCGAATCGAAACGAATAACGAATCGAATCAAATTTAACGGATAAAATGTCGAGCCCTGCTAAAGGCAGTTTCTGATCGCTCAACACATCAGTGGCTTTTACATAATATAGGTCAATGCTGTATATCCTATATAAATATACTAGCTACGTTCCACTACCTAACAGGCGAAATTTGTTTCTAAATTGTGCCAAAGGTAGTTGGACTCACTTACATTCCAGTGGACCAGGTAGGTGGCCTGGCTCGCTCCGCTCACTAGAGTGTTGGAAACTGTTGCAATTTCATTATAGAACTATTATAGTAGATAAAATTATCTCCAAAAAGCAACTTTATATTTAAGGTCGAAAGAACCTCAAAATTTGAGGTTTAATGGTGAAGGTTTCAATGATAAAACCTAAAATCTAACCTTAAAATAATCTATATATGCCTTTTAATCCTCAATATTAATCAAAACTGATTAAAGTTATCAAAAAAAATTTATAACAAAATATACATTAAAGTAATAGCAGTGGCAGTATTGACCGATAAAACACTCTGTTATAATAAATAATAACTCAAAAACTTATATTAAATCATTAATTACAAATAAAATATCAAATTACTCAATATAACTATTTTGTAATGCTTTTATATATGATCAATTGATAAATTTTAAAATAATGTAATCTATTTAATAGTTATTGATACATTAAAATTGTGTCTTTTCTACTGCAAGCAAACAGTGTTGTTGTAATATTTGAGATTCAATTTCAGATGACCAGTTTACACTTTATTTTTATGGAATCAATATTAAGCTAAAACAATATGGGGGTTTTAAGATTGTGAATTGTAGAAAGCAAGTAAACAAGTAAGTTTGGTTTCAGAATATAAAAAGTGCTAGCCTAGGGTGGTTGATCGGGTGTTAAACAAATGTGAGCCAAACAATTATTCAAATTTAATTTAGCACTTCTCTAGAACTCGGATCACTTAAGATAGATCAGCCTACTGTCGTGGTGCTTCACCTTTCAACGATCAGCCTCAATACCTAAGCTCTCGCTTGGATCAAGGCGTGATGATGAACATTAAGATCAAGTCCGATAGGTTCACAGAACACCCTAATATCTACTTTCGCTGATTAGGGATGCAATGCTCATTCATAACAGATCTAGCAACCTATTACACGGTTAATGAACAGGTTAAACCTAGGATCTAACATTAAGCGGCCAGTTTAATGCAAGCATTAAGAACAGTTATGAATGAAGACAATCAACGGATTCACTTATCTATGTTTAACTCACGAAATTAACACCCTAACACCCTAGACTAAGCAAGTTGACTACTCAGCCACGAAGCAAGAAAACACAGAGACAAAGACTGAATAAAACATGTGTAGATTAAATAGAATAAGGGTTCAGGGGGCTCTTCTCTATGGTGAGAGATATGGAGCCTTCTACCTTTACAAAGTATCAAATCACAAATCTCTCAAAGCTCAAGTCTGGTTTCTTGTCTCAAAAACAGCGTAGAATGTCTAAAAAAATAAGAAAAGATATATTTGCAGGTCTCTGGCGGCCAAGGAGAAAAAAAGGGGAAGCCCTAGGTAAAATCCTGAAATATTTGGAAACTTCCTTAAAAATCTCTGCTGCTGGAACATGCACTCGAGGTGTTCCGCGCGATCGGGAACAACCATATAGACTGTTCTGCGTGAAAATCACCAAATTGCACTTTTTCTGCTTCTTTTGTTCCAGCTGGTCCATTTCCCATCCAATGAAACTTCAGACCTGTAATGACTCAAAAAGAACTAGGAAGACTCGATAAAGACTTGAAAACCAATTTAAAAGCATATATACAAGATGTCTAAAACACCATATATCATTTATATATCAGTTATGAATTAAATCGGTATTTACACCTGAAATAGTTATGAAATATAAAAGTTATAAGAAATAAATATATAATAGATATTAAAGTTTTGAAATTCCAAATATAAAGTCTTGAAGAGTGAAACTTCAAATATAAAGTTTTGAAAAATGAAATCTCAAATATAATATTTTACGATTCAAAAACTTTAAAATTTGAGATTTTAAGGTTGCTCTTAAAATACAGGAAACCTTCTATTTGAAGTTTTAAAATTGTTGTTGGAAATGCTGTAAATATGTAAAAATAATAAGAAGCTTTCCTTTTTCTCAAATGATTTTTTTGTCTCTTGGTAAAAAGTGGGTTCGGTGGTTGGTTGGCCTGGCCAAAAGGTATTTTACATAAAATGTCGGAGTGCCCAGATCTTGTAGAATATGAGTGTATACTGCGGGGAGAAAAACTGATTAAGTCAAAGATACGAAAAAAAACGTTTGAGGTAAGATTAAGTTAAGACTAGATTTTGATCCGCATTTTCAAAGCGCGTGATAATTTTTCGGTGAAAACTTTAAATAATCGTATTTTTTTATTTAAATTAGGCATGACCATAAAATTCGTAACCCAAAGTCCGAACCGAATCCAAACCAAAAACCTGATATATACTTTCCAAAATGTAAGAAATACCAGAATGAGTCTTGTAGTGTGGTACAAAATATATCCGAACCCGAAGTGTTTTTAGCCGAACCCGAACGAGTAACTTAAAAACCCTCAAAACCTGAAAAAATCCAAAAAGATCCGAATTTCAAATTAATCACAAATATAAATATTTGAAACATAAATATGTACTTAACATATTAAATTCAACATTTATTTTGAAATGATATCTAAAACTAAATATTTAAATTTTAAATAAACACCTTAAATTGCTAATTCTATATAAAAAAATATTTATTTCTTAGGTTTTGCTTTTAAATTTTGGATTTAACTTTAGATATATCCGAACCAAACTAATATAACCTGAATCCGAATGATAAATGGTTACATTATGGATTTTAGGATGTGATAAAAAATAGAGCCAAAACCAATGTGTTATATCCGAACATGATCCGTGCTTACAAATTTATCAGAATGAGATCTAGGATGTGATATAAATTAGAACCAAAATTCAAAATATCTAATCCATATCCGAACGAGTACCTGAAACCCGAATCTAACTTAAAGTGTGTTTTATCTTTTGTTCAGTTAGTTTTATATTTGATAAATATTTTACATGTTTGTTGGTATAACCCGTAAAACTATACTCATAAAAATATCAATAATAACATGTTCCATCATATATATATATATATATATATTATATCTAATTGTAATACTTTATCTATAAGAATGATATTATTTTGTATATGATGAGGGTTTTGAAGAATTTGTTTCTTGCATTTGGATTAAAGTACATATATATATATATATATATATATATATATATATATATATATATATATATACAAATTAGTAGGCATGTATAATTTTATATTAATAGATAAATATAATTGATTAGCTACTTAAATTTAGACTTAATATAAATTGAATTCATTATTTAAAAACAATAGATTAGTTATCTAGTTCCTTAATTTTAGGATAGGATATATATTTAATAATAATTAAATTAGACATAAGTAGAAATAATATATAGGAACCCAAAAAATATGGTCCAACCTATATTATTTGTAAGCAGATAATTGTTTCAATTTTGATAGTACAAAGTGGATTATCTATTGTGGAGATAGCTAACCAGGTCCATTAGAATAATTTGTATATATGTTAAAAAAATTGATGAGTTAGATTGGTTAGACGGCCTACCAGACAAGTGAAAAATAAATTATAAGTAGTTATACTTACAAAGATATATATCTTATAATTTCTTACTTGGATTTCTCCGCGAAATAGGTTTTTCATATCTATATTATCAAAACAGAAGTACAAATATAAATTCACCCTCAAAACTTGCAATTATTTACAAAACAACGTCACTGAAGCATTAAATAACCCTAACACTAATCACTGTCTTTTCTTAAATTAATAACTAATTTCCCAAAATAAATGCAAACTAAAAACTGGATTAGATCAAGTCATTGAACCGTAAAATTAGGAAGCATAATACACGAAAGTAATGAATGACATAGAAAACATTTTTTAATTAATTGTTTCCATAAAATTACTCACCAAATTTTTGTTTTCGTTTCCTCATCACCAATAGCTCATCAATAGCTGCTCTAACCTGAACCAAAAGAAATAAATGATTAATATATTTTTTTTGTTTAACAAATGATTAATAATTTATTATTCAAAATACTTATGATTTTTAGCTACAAGTTCATTCAAATCACTCTAGCGTCAAAATAATAAACTGGTGTTCATGTGTTTTATTTTTTATGCTAAAATGTTCATGTACCTTTTTATGAATCAAAAACCATGTTACATTTTTATCACTCTTAACATATGTTCATTCAAATCAGATTTTTAAATATTTCCGAATCAGATGATCTATTTAGCCGCAAAAAAAAAACAATTATCTTTTATATTTAGAAATATCGCAGTAGAAAAAACTCTAAATTTACAGAATATTCTTTTGCTTACTTCAAAAACACAGTTTCATGATATGATTTTGTTTAGTCTGATAAGTATTGATATGGCCAACGATATCCAAGTAATCCAACCCACCCTCTTTGTGCATACAAGACATAGAGAATAAAGCTAACATTTTTCAATGCAACGTCTAAGCGAAAACATGTATGGGCAATGTAAGATACTAACTACTAATTACCATCTAATAAAGAAAACTCAATTTAAAGAACATAATCTAGGGTGATAATTGTTTGTATGGTTTTTGGATTTTAGTTTTTTGTTTTTGAATTTTGGTTTTTGATTTTTAAATTTTGGATTTTGATTTTGCCGTAGATTTTAGTTTTTCGGAAAACTTGAATGGTGACATTAGATTTTGGTTTTTGTTTATCAAATTAAAATTAAAAAAATCTAAAAATATTTTTTTATAAATTAATAACTCTATAAGTTAATAAAATATTAAAGTCAATATATTTAATTTATAGAATTTTTGCTATATACTATATGTTTTAAAAGTTAAAACAAATACCCGCACGGGTGTGCGGATCAAGCTCTGGTTAACATTAAAACCCATCACTGAGTAAAGACTCTGAAGGCCAGTCTTTCATTGTTTTGTTTATGAAACCCTTCGTTTATTCATTTGCTTTTCTCTTTAAAGATTTTGCGCATGCAAGTTAAAGAGAGCAAAGGTCTAGTCTTGAAACGTGACGAGACTAAAGTCAGAGACATATACAAACAGGGGCGAATGTACTTCCAACAAGGGTGGGGCATCTGCCCCCTATGGATTTTAGAAAAAATGGATTTTGATTACTATTTATAATTTTTTTTTGGAGAGATTGGTTAAGTTTGCCCCCCATAAAATCTCAACATAGAGTTAAATGTCCCTATTATTTAAGGTTTGAAAATTTTGCCCCCCATGATACTGATGGAGACAGAACTCACAAGCTCACTTTCCATAGACGTGGATTGGAGATTGTAACTGGATCTTATATCATGTGATGGAAGAAGGGAAAAAATCGAGGCCAAGAACAAGAAGAAGAGGTTGTGGAGACATATTGATTTTGAGCACCCTGCGAGTTTTCAGGCATTTAGCATTAGGAAAGAGTATTACAAGAAGACTGGGAAAGCTTGGAAAATGGCCTACCTATTGTATGGACCACTAGGGACTGGTAAATCCACCATGACTGCGGCTATGGTCAATCGTTTGAACTATAGTATCTAAGATCTCGAACTCGCGGCTATGGTCAATCGCGGCTATTCAGAACAACTTGGAGTTGAGGAAACCTCTCACTGCAGCATGAAGCAAGTCCAGTATTGTGATTAAGACATTGATTGTTCTGTAGACCTACCGTGTAGGAGAAGGAAGACAAAAGCGACTTGTTCAGCAAGAAAGATGGAGAGAAAGGCAAAGAAGATCAAAATCAGAGTAGGGTCACACTCTCAGGGGTTTTAACTTCAAAGATGGGATATGATCGACTTGTGTCGAGGCGTTCGAGGTTCTAGCCAATAACTACTTGGATCTTGATTCTCATCCTCTGTTTCTTGAAGTGAGTCTTTGTTGAGGGAAGCAAAGATCGCACCACCTGATGTCCCAGGGAAATTAATGGCCAGGAATCATAAAATAGATGTCGATGCATCCCTGAAGGACTTGGTTCAGAGTTTGGTGAGGAGGAAGACATATGACACAAGTCACAGTGATGATCACAAGAAGAAACCTAGCGGCAAGAAACTTAGAGTATTTGATGGATTGTTTTTTTTTTTTTTTTTTTTTTTTTTGGTAACTCTGGTATCTGGGCAGCCACATTCCCAACTATCCCCGTAAGGGGTCCAGCGCCCCAACGGAAGGGATGTTAAATCCGTTGTGGCCAAGGCTCGAACCCGGGTGGCGGGCAGTACAGCTGTACCTCCTTTACCACCAAGCCACGAACGCTTGGTTTATTTGATGGATTGTTCTAGGCTTTCTTATTTATCTATCTTTAAATCTTTTAATTTTATATTGTTCTAATGTAGTCTGATGGATTCTATTAATGTCCCCAGCATGTTACTACCTGATTTCAACTTGTCAACCTGTTTGAATGTAATACATGAGCTGTTAGAAATTTCAGTTGCATGATAAAAAGACAACTTATATTATTATTTCACGAACAATAATTTTAATCTTTTATATACATATTGCGGACATAAAACCTAATTAAAAATTCACATCCAAATGTAGTAATAATTATTGTGTTCCAACTTGTTTATTTGGTTAACTTTCCGATCTTGAATTCAGACTCTAACTATTGTTTCTTCGTTGAATTCTAGATGTTTCTAGTGGTCTAAGATTCCTCACAATCTGACAAAATTTATAATTCATAAACTAGGTTAACTCATAGAGATCCTTATTGTTTCGTTTTTGTTTTTTTTTTTTCACAAATATATAAAAAAAGGAAGTGTTTTGAGATAGCCAAGACGGTCTTTGTCATTGTTTAGGAACACAATCTTTAAATAATCTCATTTATTTTAAAAAAGAAAAATCAACAAGAATTCTATGAGCTTTTGAGATTAAGCAGATCTTCAGCTCCTGCAGTTTAAGACATGACCCTTGAGTTTCTCTACATCCGATAATTTCAATGGCTTCTGCATAAACATCTGAGCTCCGCTGGCTAAACACCTGCAAATATCACCAAGAAAATAATAGAATCTCAATTCACCACCAACTCAATAAAGAAAGCAATGTCTCATCATGAGAGATAATAAGTTTACTTGTTGATGCGAGTAGGAATGTTCTCTGATGACAAAATCACAACAGGTACTTCCTTAAGATTCGAAGATTCCTGCTGTCAATAACAAAATAAAAACCATAGAAACCAGCAGAAAAAAATGTTAGTCTCTGAATCTTCTCAAGAAGACTCTTGATTCCTAATAAGAAATTTTTTAAACACCTTTACTATCTTGAGAAGCTCAAAACCTGTCATCCCTGGCATACAATAATCAGTGATGATAAGATTCACCTTCATAACCTGTAAAAAATGTAACAAAAATCATTGGATTTACACAATTAAGTCCCTCTGAACCAATGAAAATGTTGTTCTCTGGGTATTAAATAACTAGAAGGTTAAGCTTACACTGTTGGTAGTTAATGACTCAGTCTGTTGTGGATCTCCCAAGCCTAAGTACTCCAATGCTCTAAGCCCATTTTCTGCAGTTGTCACTGCAAAAAAGAATCAATTATTACATTTCAGAGGTAATCTTGGCTCTAGAATTTAGAAGGTAACAACAAAAAAATGATATAACTTGCCTTTGCAGGAAGAGATCTTGAGAATTCTCTCTACAAGTTTACGGTCAATGAGATTGTCATCTACTGCTAAAACATGAAGCTCTTCGTCCATTGAGGCTATGTGCAGTGAAGTAACTGAGAAACCTAAAGAAGACAGAGACAAAATTACAGATGAAGAAGAAAGGGACAATTGACAAATCGATAAGACGTGAATATGAATGTATGAAGAATATATAATATTTGTAATATTAAGTTTTTAATTTATATATGGATATATAAGATAACGAAATATCAAGAGCTGATTTGATGTGATTTTATTTTGCTTATATTTAAAGAAACAAGTTGTGTGTGTGTGGATTGGTCCTGGTGTTGATTCTCTGGAAACTGGTAAGAAACTTGGTGTTTTATGTCAGTGACAGTGCTTTCGGGATCTTGTACGATGATAACGAAAATCTAAATATTAATTTAAATTTTCCATTTGTGTAATTTTTCTAATCGTGAAAATAATGAAGATGCAAATTTCTAATCATTTTTTATTTTCAAAATCAATCACAAATCTGAATCCGAATCTTGGATACGACGTCCCCACGATTCTTATTTTTTTGAATTTTAAAATATGAGATTGTTCGATGTATCTATACTATTAAAGCAGGATCCTATTGTCTTTTTTACCTTAGCCTGCCCTTTCTTTATTAATATTGCATGTTTCATTAAGGGCAATCAAGTAATATTAATAACACATCTATATTGGGCCATTATTTTCGGATCCAGCCCACTATCCACATCAGATCTCTCTTGGGCCATTTGGGCCGATTAAGAAATCAGATCCAATTCTCACATTTTTTTTCCTTTGGGCCATTGAGTCCAAGTTCAAATAATTTTTTTTTTCAACCATTCTTAATTAATTTTTTTTCTTTTCTTAATATAATTTAAGCATTCATAAAAAAAAATTGATTTTTTCATTGAAAAGTATAAATCTTTATTAAAAATATATAATTATTTTTATTAAATATATTAACCACATAATAAAATTAATTCATCAGAGTTATACCAACTTAATTCATTAAAAAAATAAAGTTTAATTTTTTAAACATAAATAGTCATTTAAAATGAAACACGATAAAGAAAGATAAAAAGTTTAAGTCTTTTATAAAATAAAACACAAATATATGAAATATGACGCTAAATATTTGTCAATTGAAAAAAAAAAAAAAAAAATCCGCGCTTTGAAAGCGCGGATCAAAATCTAGTATAACTTTAATTCATGATCTTTGCCCGATATGTTACTTGCGTAGCCCTTCGAAGTTGTGAGCTGCATTTCTAAGTCTTTTTTTTTGGACAACAGCTGCATTTCTAAGTCCAACTTTTTGTTTGTCTTTGTTGATTGAAATAATGAACTCAAATGATATCACTATAAGCATGAACTTAAGTTATATACCATAGTCAAGACTTTTTCTAGTTTATGAACTATACAACAACTAGTTTTATCATACATAGGTTAGTTACATCCTACAAAATATCATAATATATGCATACA
This sequence comes from Brassica oleracea var. oleracea, assembly GCF_000695525.1. NCBI lineage: Eukaryota > Viridiplantae > Streptophyta > Magnoliopsida > Brassicales > Brassicaceae > Brassica > Brassica oleracea. The sequence continues at coordinate 28,937,745 of NC_027751.1, forward strand.
TTGTGTGATATTTGGGTAAACCGATTGCTCTTATTTTCTCTTTCCTCAAACATTATGTTAAAATGTTAATAGATTACATATGAAAGAAAGTGATCATAACCAAGACATTATTTCACAAATCTGTCGGGATACTTGAGGCCTGGGCGTTCGGGTCTTTGAGGCTGATTCGGGCCGGTTCTTTTCGGGTCTGGATACTTCGGATCCTAAACATTTGGACTCAATAGATACTTAGAAATTTTCGGCTCGGATTCGGGTCGGTTCAGATCTATAATTAAAATATCCATAAAATACCCGTAATTTTTCGGATCTATATCGTGTTCGGGTCGGGTTCATGTATTTATGATCTGAAAAGGACATGACATACCCAAATCCATCAAATTTAGTCGATATTTGTCATATATATCTAAAATTTTACAAAATAACTTAAATGAAACTATTAATAATTAAAATAAAATATTTTTAAACTCTAATTTTACATTTTAAAACTTCATCTAATCTATTAAAAGTAAAGTACAAATTAGAATTAACCCTTGATTCATCTAACTATTTACAACTGATGCCACTACCTTAACTATAATTATCTACTTAAAATTTATCATTTATTTTCATCATACAATATTAAATGAGACATAATATTACGTACATACACATGATTCTCTCTCATATATTTCTGTTACAGCATTTAGTGTTAGTAAATATTTTATATGTATTTATTAATACATCAATACATACTTTATTGTTCATGAGATTTCCGGCCAAATTTATTTATCACGATACTACTGTTTTCTTTAAATGTTTAGTTAATGTAAATTATTCAACTATTTTTCCTTAATATTTTTTTGCTTACGTCATACTAAAATAATTGTTAATATTTATGCATTTATCTCACAAATTTATTTTTTATGCTATTATATTAATTATGCACTGTCTCATAGTGTTAATTTCATAAGTGTAATTATATTTTTATTTAATAAAATTCCATAAACCATTTAATGGTGTTTCTCACAATATTTAGTATCATATATGATATATCTATTCTTTAAAAAAATATCCTTTAAAAATAACCCTTAATTTGTCCTAATAATTACTTATGACTATACCACTAAATTAATAATTATTAACTAATTAATCATAAATCATTTATTTTATAACTTGACTTGTGCATCCGCAACAACCAAATTACAGAAAATTGAAAATCACTATTTATCACTAATGTTATATATTAGAAATCGAACAAACATCCATACATGTTTGTGCAGTCATTACATTTTTACACTATAAAAAAGTTTCATTTGTCAATTATCTTAACAAAATCATTAAGCTCTAGTATTACTTAAAAAGTGTTACAAAATAATAACAAATGTTGTTAACAAAATATATTTTAACTAAATCATAAAATAATATATATATATATATATATATAATAGAACACAAAACATCATAGTTTTGGATATACATGTTTTTAAGTCAGGTACAAATCGGTTCTTATCGGGTCGGATCTATTCGGGTCGGTTCTTTTCGGGTTCGGGTCTATTCGGTTTGGTTCTTTTTGGGTAAAAAAAATTTAGACCCAAAAGATATTTGTAAATTTTCGGTTCGGTTTTGGGTCGGATTTTCGGTTCCCAGGCCTATACTTGACATAAGATTGGTTATTATTTTCTTCACCAAAAATATATATACAATAATGAGACCCTTGTTTTATCTTTCACATGGCTTTTGTGATTTGCTAAGTTTTGGTAAAGAACAATTAGCCGAGCCCATTAGCACCATCTCTTAATTAGATAGGCGTCTAATGGGAGATTTTGGAGTCTTTGGACCCATCTTATCGGAACCATTTACCAATCACCATGGACTAAAAAGATACAAAAAATTACATAAGAAAATTAGTGTTACAAAAAGAAAATTACATAAGAAGATGACAAAAAAAAAATTACATAAGAAAATTTAGGAACTGCAGAACGAATTCATTTAAGTGCCAATACTTTTTTATTATGACAAGTGAAGTTTCGAGTTTTTTTTCAAAAAAAAAAAAAGTTTCGAGTTTTTTTTCAAAAAAAAAAGAAGTTTCGAGTAAGAAAAGGAAAAAAAATTGTGAATGACTGAAAGTGTAAGAATATTAAATATGAATTCTCTACGTCCGACTCACACTGCCAAAAAAAAATTCCTTCAAAGCTCTTCAAATTGACCATAAACTCTTTTTTCTTATAGCCTCTTCGTTTAAATGTTTTTTTTTTGTAACTTTCCTTGTTGACATGTTCATAGAACCACGATGGGTTGTTTTCTCTTGGTGGGGAAAAGAGTTCATTTTTCATTTTTCTTTTACATATATTTTTACTGTCAAAAGAAATATAAAATTTAAAACATCGGCATGGAAAGTAGAGATGGACACGATCAAATATCTAGGATTTTTGAGGTATTTGTGATCTAATCTGTTTCGTCTGAATAATCAATTATTTGATCTGCTTCATATTCCGTGTTCCGTATATCCGGAAAATTTTAAATTTGTAATCGGATATCCGATGATCCGTACAAATAAAATTAAAAAATAAATAAAAAGTCAATAAAATATAAAATATTAATATTTTATCACAAAAATAAAAAAAAATTTTACTTTTTAAATTCTAAAAACTAACATGATAAAATTTAATAAATCACCTATTGTAAAACTTATATAAGTTATATATAAAATATAATATTTATATAAGTTATATATAAAATTCTTTAAATAAATGTGTATATATGCATAAACGGATCGGATCGAATCGAATATTTGTTTCTAAGAATATTAGTATTTGTGCTTTGTTTCGTTTTTTATGGATATTGCATATTATTATTTTCTTTGTCTTGTAGAGTTACAAATATCAGGATTTTTCGGTTCAAATCAAAACGAATAACGAATAAAATCAAAATTTACAGATATTTTTTGGTTCAAATCGTTAACAAGATAAGATGATGTCGTTTATATATATATATATATATATATATTATTTTAAAAAAAATATGTTCATTCCGGGACAATGGTGGTATAGCACACTGGAAAGTTTTGATGGTTTAATGGGAGCGAGGAATACAAGAGCGAGTCATTCGCCACTTTACTCGGAGATAGAGGCTCTCATTTGCGCAATGGAGTGTATGAGGAATCTCAGACAGTTTACGGTTACATTTGTAGCGGATTGTTCTCAGTTGGTGAAGATGGTTTCGGAACCAAAAGAATAGCCAGCCTTTGCAAGTTACTTGGAAGACATAAATGTCTTGAAGAAAAATTTCAACAGCTTAGAGCTCATTCATATACCACAGACACAAAATTCAAGGGCGTACAGTCTTGCATGCATTGCAAGAAAGCAATCCTCGTTTGTTGTCCATATGGATGCGGAACTACCAGTTTGGTTTGCGGATTTTACATGATTATGTTTATGTTGCCGACAAAAAAAAATTCTGGGACTTAAACCCATGTCATAATACCCTTTTAAAGGAGCACACTAACAACTAGACTAAAGAAACTTTTTGGAATATTATTACAAATTTGAATATATATATATATATATATATATATATATATATAAACTACTATTCTTCTTCATCTTATCCAATTTAAACTTTGGTGATTGTTTTTATATATTTTAGTTATTATTTAATATGTCTAATATTTCGAACAAGATATCTTAGTGAAGGAAAGATAAAAGGCCTCTTAACATTTTTGAACAAAATATCACAAATATATAATATTAACTTTGAAAAAAAAGGCACTTAAGTTTAAAAATTAAAAATAATTTATATAAGATTTTTTAAATAGCTTAAATGGTTTTAAGTATGTTTAATATCGTATAATTATAAATATTTTATTATTTATATTTTAGTAAGATATAAGTTTATTAAATATATGATAAGTAAAAAACATGTTAATGTATTTATATAAATTAGAAACAATTATCACCAAAGTTTTAAATTGGATAAAATGAAGAAGAATAGTAGTTTATATATTTTCAAATTTGTAAAAATATTTCAAAAAGTTATTTTAGTTTAGTTGTTAGTGTGCCCCTTTAAAAGGGTATCACGACACATATTTTATCTTATCAATGATTGACTAACTTTTGTTAGAGTCAATGTAGATTTATGCACGTTTTTTAAAAAAATCATATAGTTTTTTAGCTATAATTGAGTTGAGGTCGTATTTGGCACTGACCATTTGTTCGGATCATATTTGGCACGACTGAAGTTGTTGGGGATCGAAATTGACATTTTTTCTCGTATATCAAAACGACGTCGTTTCATCTTGTTAACGGTTGACTAACTTCTGTTAAAGTCAATGTAGATTTAGGCATGTTTTAAGAAGTTCGGGTAATTTTTTGAATTATAATTGAGTTGAGGTCGTATTTGGCACTGACCATTTGTTCGAGTCGTAATTGGCATGAATGAAATTGTTGGGGTCGAAATTGGCACTTTCCCCGAGCATTGGCGGTCCTGGGCAGTTCCGCGTGCTTAAACATAAATATAATTTTGGGCATTTTGTAGACATCCCTTTCTTATTATTTGAGGAGCACTTTTAATAACTAACCTTTACTTGATGTTTTATTAACAGAAATGTCATTACTGATGTGGCAACTTCATAGCCCTTCTCAACCCATTTATTAAAATAGTCATAGTTTACTAGAATATTTACAACAGAATGCCATTGGACATATTTGTTACAAGACTTCTCTTATAATATATTACAAGACTTCTGGGATGATACTCAAACGAATAAATGTATTAACTTTAGTTAACCAAATTAATTTTATACATAAACGGACTGTAACGTCATTTGTTTGGCTGTATAACCTCTTGGTACCTTTTTTATATGATATACTCTTACCAATGTTCAAGAATAAATCATTTCTGCAATCTTAGCAATGGTTTCATCGTGAATAAATAAAATTCATGATTTACTCTTCAAAAGTAAGTTGATTGTTCAGAACTATTGGCACTATAATTTGACGTTGAAGTAGTTTTTGATATATATGTCAAATTGAAAGTTTTTCATATTTACTTCTTTTGATTTATATTCAATTTCATGTTCTTTCGTAAGACTCGATAAATGACATTTGTTTTTGTTCAGGACAATAGTATATGTAATGTAGTGACATTATATATTTTATATATCTATGTGTTATACATATATCATTTAGTATACATATATCTACACATTATATATTTTACATGTTTTTCTCTTAGAACATAATAAATATACTAATTGATATACTATTATTACTGGTCATGAATAAATATACTAATTGATATACTTTTAGAGATGGTCGCATCAGTTATATTTTTTTTTGGTTAAACATATAGAAAATATTTACTATACTTGGTTAAACCTGTGAATTATGTTTGGGTATAACATGTTTATTTTCATTTGAATTATATTATTTATTTGGTATAACATGTTTATTTTCATTTTGATTAAACTTAAATATTTT
>NC_027751.1:28943711-28951387 GCF_000695525.1 Brassica oleracea var. oleracea
TTTTTTTTATTACGAAATTAACATAAATGGTGATAAACATTAAATTTGGAAATTTATTTAATTATTTTCGGTTAAGTTTGAAGTCAAATATCATTTAATATGGACTTCTTTTAAATATGGAGATTTGTTGATAGGGCCTTTGTCAATTTACAATCTATCGGTTCGAATTTCCCGAGATTTGAGTCACTCGATTCAGCTTCCAATCTTCTTAGGTATTGTGATTGAGTTTAGTTCACAAAATATGGATATCTCAAGTGACGAAGAGTTAACCCAAACCATGTATTTTGACTCATAATAGATATTAAGGTTTAATAATTGGTCTCTTTTACAATTTCGAGTCCTAATCAGTCCACTAAATTATAAAATTCATATTATTTACTTTTTTTAACCTCATATCATTTACTTCAATTTATTTTTATTCTTCTACAATTTTTATGTACTCCAGAACCAATATAATTTTAATAAAATATAACAATATTTTTTCTGGACAACTAAAATATAACAATATAACTTCGATATTTTAGTCTATTCATCCCGCGCAAGGCGCGGGTATCACCTAATTGTAAGTAATTCAGATGATTAAACTAACCGGAAGTTGCTCAAAAAAAAACTAACCGGAATTCTAGTTATAGGTGGCAGGTTCGAATCCAGAAGTTAACCTTTAATTTTGTTTTCCTTTCAGCCCATATTTGTCTTGTGTTTTTCAGGGCCGGGCCACATGTCTACTCAAATCGAATTTGTTTTTTTTTTTTGAATAATATGTAAAATTTATTCAGAAAATGTAGTTTTTACAGCCAAATGTTATATATAGTAGAAAATTTTCTTCATAGAGACAATTTTTGCTATCTAGTCGAAAACCACAATTTCAAAACACCTCGTGGTGTCGAATTCTCTTGGAATTTGTCTTCACCGGGTTCCATGTTTCGGAACTCTTCTGATGGAATCTTAAGAAGGAAAAGAATTTTGTAGTCTTTCATTTCTAATTTCATGAACCTTCTATTACCAGTCAGATAATGCGGAAACTTCTTGTGGGACAAGCAACAGCTTAGGGTTATAAAGAAAACGTGAAGATCAAAAAAATGTGGCTAGGCTTGGTGTGGTAATACTGTATGAATTAATTAAGTTAGTAATAAGAAGCTTCATTTGATGTCACCATGTGCATGGAACTATGCGAAAACGCATCAATTTAATGAGTTTAGTCTTTGTTGGATTATGGAAATCGAGGAAACGTCTCAAGAAATGCTATATCTTATATATAAAGGAGATTTGTGCTATGCACACAGCCCTCCACATCATCATGTAGATAGGAGCATTTCTCGCCACCTGTCCCATGAGGTCGAAACACACCATTATGGGCTTTTTCGCATAATGCGTGTTGGGCTATGAATTTTGCCCATGTATCCGGCCTGGGAAGATGGTCTTCCCCATCTAACCCTAATTTCACAATCGAGGATTTGCAGGGAGTCTTTCCCTTCATGCGGCGGCGATGCATGATGTCTGAGCTTCCTTTCCCTGACTAAAACGGACGGAGTTGTTCGTGTTTATTCCAATTAATGCCATCGCCCACTATGAGTCTTCAATGTGTCGTTCTTATCTCCGAGGCGGTGTGTAATCTGTATAAATATGTGAGTATTTCTCATCTTGAAGATCGTCTATCCTCTTCGTGTGACGACTATCCGGTGACGCCTAAGCTTCTTTCTCTCTCGATGGTTTAGTTTTCCCTCTCATGGTGACTACGAAACTGGATAGGTAATTGTCATTCCGTTTTTGCTACTCTTGACTGTCCATATATTGTCTATGGAATCTGTGGGACTAACCGAAACAGTGTCATGGTTAATACCATTTCGTTTTTCTTGCAGGATGTGTACGGCGGAAACAGTAACAATGGCTTCTCAACCAAGAAGAAACTTGGTTACAACAACAACAATGGCTATTACGGTGGCTACTATCCTCAAGCGTATCAGTATTACCCCAGATATGGTTATGACATGATGAACTATGCTTCTGGAAAGACCACCAACACCACTCTTCAGTATTCCTACCTGGTAAATATCGGATCGATCATCGCTCTCCATAATAACTTCTTTTTTTTTTAATTGAGTTCATGATTTGGCTTTTTTATTATCTTATGGCATCAGGGACGATCTGACAGTAGCATGTACTCTTTGTGATCAAATCGTATAGCGAAAGATTCAAAGGAATACAACAAAGAAAGATTTTTCTCTAATACCTACACCAACGCGAAGCTCTTTGTGATCAAATCGTATAGCGAAGATGATATTCACAAAAGCATCAAATATAACGTGTGGTCCAGTACCTCTAATGGCAACAAGAAGCTTAACACTGCGTATAACAACGAACACTACAAGAAAAATGTTCATTCTTAGCGTAAAAAAACAGCTATCATATGCTATTGTTAGCATTATTGAAACCGCTATGTCTGCCTCAGCTATCTTAGGTCTCCTCTCTATTATAGCAGTTGTATAAATGCTGTATACTAGGACAATACGATAGCGTATATTATTATTAACTATATTTATAAAAATTTATATATTTTTAGAATAATTTAGTTTTTAATTAGAATTGATATATTAATTAATAATGGTTTATTGGTTTAATTCGGTTTACAAAATAAAATGAATTAACCAAATAGAAATCTGTTTTATAAATTTAATCAGTTTACAATTAACCGGTTTACAATTAAACAGGTTTACAAAACTAAACCAAATCTAGTTAACAATAAAATGTAATTAAAAAAATCTAATCTAACCCTAAACCTAACTAATGTTACTGCCGCCGCCTCCCTCCACCGAGAGTCCATCACGAGAGCTCCGAGCTGGTCGTCATCTTCCAGTACACCGGAGCTCGGACCTTCTCCACGCCACCATCGTGGTCGTCTCTCTGAAGCCCCGTCTCATCCATCTTCTTCCAGATCTACCGCCGAAGCGACCAAACTCGTCGTCTTCCCCTCTTCTTCTTCTATCTCTTCCTCGGACCTATGCACCACCACCAAACATCATCTTCTCTGCCTCATCTACCTTTGTTTACCAGAAAAAAAAATAAAAACGATATCAAAACAGAGAGAGAGAGAGACAGACACAGAAAGAGAGAGACAGAGAGAGAGAAGGGAGATAGAGAGATACTCCGGCGCGTCTCCTTTTCCGGTGAGCCTCGGCGCTTCGTCCCAGCGAGTCTGTGTCTTCGTCGTCTACATTATCATCTCCATCCTTTCTCAGTTGACCAGATCTGAAAAGTGAGATATGAGAGAGTTGGTGAGATTTCAAGCGTATAGAGAGATGAGAGTGAAAGAAGATGAGAGAATGAATCTCTCGACAGAGAGAAGGAGCCAGAGAAGAAAAGGAAAGAATAAAAAAAAGGACTAATCTCAACCGTTAATTTAATGTAATCCAACAGCTGAGAAGGTGATCCTTGTATTGTATATGGTTCTGATTGGACAAAAGAACTTTATCTTTCTTTTTTATTTTCTTTTGTTTTGTCTTTCTTTATTTGGTGATTGTTTTGTATGTAATTTTTCTAAGTTATGTTTTATTCAAAATTTATATTTTTGTAGTTTATAATTTATTAAAAATTAGGATTAAAATTAGGAAATATACTTGCAGATAAATTTAAAGTTGAATAAATTGTGAACAAATATAAAGTAATTAGATCATTGAATAAAGTTTTAAGATTAATATTTATGTTAAGAGTGTTTTGAGTAAAATAATTTGAGGTTGGGTTTAATATTTGTATTATTTTAAAAATTTTAGTGTAGAGCAATTTTTAAGATTTTTAGATTTATGTAGGGAATATTAGATTTGAAGTTTAATTTATGAATTTAAATATATGGGGTTTGGAGTTAGGATAAGATTTGATTTTTTTTTTAAATAATAAACTAAAAGTTTATATTAAGGTTTGATGTTCAAGTTTGAAAATATTAGATTAATATTTAGATTATGATTTGGATTTAGGTTTTAGGGCTTGAAGTGTGATGTTAAGGGTTGGTTTTGAGATTTTGAGATTAAAATTTGAAAATAACTAAAATTTGAATTTTTTTAAGATTTGGAACTAAAATACGAACAGTATGGGGTGTTGAATCTAATATGTTAGTGTTTATATTTATAATTCGGAGTATAAGGTTTATTATATATAGTTTATGTATAAAGTTTATGTATAGAGTTTAGGGTATAGAGTTTGAATAAAGATTTAAGGTTTGTGTTTTGGAAGTTAAAGACCAAAATTAAAAGGGATGGCTTTGAGTTTAAGTTTATAATTTCAGGTTATGATATGAACAAAATTAGAGTTTTAATGTTTACATTTAGAGTTTAGGGTTTAAAACATGTTTAGGGTTAAGATTTCAAAGATTAGAAATTGATTTTTCATAACAGTTTTAAAAACAATGCTATCATAATGTGCTATTGAAAAAATAGAAAAAATTATGTCTTTGCGCGTGGCTAACTTTCACCTAAATATTGGCGGTATTAGTGATTTTATGTTCCCGCTCACTGATTTTACACAACAGCATTAATAAACTGCTATTAATATAAACTCAGTTTTTTTTTTTTTGATTTTTAATAGCAGTTCGTAAAACAACGCTATCATAATGTGCTATCAATACCACATTTTTTTTTGTAGTGGAAGCAGCTGGAGACAAGTCCTCCTGCCCTATTTTTCTCATCTTCTCTGTAAGTGAAATATGGCAAAAGTTTGGTTGTTTTGATTTGGTTCCGATTTGAATATAAATGAAATGATTTTTTTTGTAACAGGTAAACACAAGTGGGCAGTTTGTTGGTTTAGCGGAGATGGTATGACCAGTTGATTAGAACCAGATGGCGGAGTGCTGGCAGCAGGACAAGTGGGTTGGTTGCTTCCCTGTTAAGTGTCACATCATTAAAGATATCCGAATAGTTCCTTGAGGCATATTACGCTTGAGAATAATGAGAACAAGCCTGTTACTAATAGCCGTGATACACAGGAGGTCAGAGAGTCTTCTGGTTTCCTTTCTTAGTTTCTCCCTCTGTCATGTGAAAAAAAAAATTAAATTTTAGTTTTTGTGGATTTTGAAATGGGCAGGTAAAGATAGAGCAAGAAGTCGAAGTAATCAAATTTTTTAAGGAACATGTGAGCAAGACATGCATACAATACATGCATACTCAATGATTTTGTCTTCTATGAGAATTGTGAAAATATAATCAAAGACGGGAAAAAGAAACACCAGCTGTATAAAAGACAGGTAAAAACAACAAAAGTCATAGTGTGGTGCTCTTATCTAGATAAATATCTGATGGAGATTGTTTATCTTTCAGCAATCTTTTACTGCCAGTGACAAAAAGGCAACACCAAAAGACAAATCTAAGGAAACCAGTGTGATAGCAGAAGTGGCTGAAGAGATATCACAAAACGGTGTTGCAGAAGTTGCGAGCACATGCTGAATCCCATGCTGAGTGCAGCAGCAAGCTGCTTACTTTACTTTGGATGGTGTTTTTGTCCGTTTTCTCCACCAAATTTGCTCACTCTTTTCTTAGGAGTTTGGTTTTCTTTTGGTAGTTGGTTTTTGAAGTTGTAGAAGATATATGAGTAAAAATGATTTCGAAGGCTATATATATATTTCTTTTTCTTAAAAGTTCGATGCAAAAATATATTTTCTGTATGTTTTTGTAACTTAATTCACAAAATTTCAATCAGAAAATAAAGGGTATTGTAATTGAGAAAAGAAAGAAAACAAATCAACCTTTGTGAGCTATTTGAACAAATAAATGTTGGAAACCAACTCTTGGTCGTCTCTCCGCCACTGGTGTATCCCATGAGCTTCCTTATAGTCTTCAGAAGCAGTCCGGTTTACAGTCAGCTTAGCAGATGGGATGATGTGAACAGGCTCTTGCACATCCACTGTAAAATGCTTCAAAACAGTCAAAGAAATATGATATTATACATCAATTCGCTGAAACAAAATAAGTTAAAGGTTCACATATTGCTTGACAGACAAGTTATTTATCAAACCACTAGAGCATAAGAGACCAAAAAACTAACAACATAGTTTTCCACTACAAAAAGGGTCACCCACAATTGGCAAAGCCAAATTAATGACACTTTAAAAAACTTAAAACACAACACTGTTAACGGGACTATGAAATACAGCCGATCAATACCCGAACTTAACCCAATACTTCTAACCGAAACACTACCAATCCCACACATTTTAAAAACAGCAGCAGGTTCATGGCTTTAGACTCCAGTATTAACCTTACCATATCGTAATTAACTTTTTTTTTGTTATCCTAGAGAGACCATCTATTAAGTTATATTTGGCAGCCTACGTACGATTTTGGTGGATCTATCTTTTGTATCATTTACAAATAAATGATAGAAGTTTGTATCATTTAATTTTGTGATACAATTTACATTTTTTTTGTAAGATCGATTTGTTTTTTTCTCTTTTTGTTTTTGTTTTCATTTGGTTGTTAATGCGAGCTTTGTAGTTTTTTGGTGGGGGTAATGTTCTCTATCGAAATCTTATTTACATGTCCGTGGAACTTTCCTGAAAATTGATATATTTTGTTTACTATTAAGACTATAGAATGAATTGTAAATTTATTTAAGAAAAAAATATATACGAACCCGGCGATACGCGCTGGAATACCAGTAATAAATTAGTACTCCACACTATTTAATTTGGCTTTTCAGAGTGATCACATTATAACAGAAGAACCCTAGTTTCAATGGCCAAGAAAAAGAGGAACCAGACCACGCCTTTTCTATCTCGGACTTGGGAAAGAAGAAAGTCATGAAATCGAAGTAGTATAAATATATCATCTGTACAAAAGAAGAGAAGACACCGATGATATCTGACGTTTCTGATTTTCTGTCAATATCTAACATTCTTATTATTAAAAATGATACATGAAAGAAAGCTAGAATCTAGGTTACGATTAGGAGACATTTTTCCAATATTTTGTTCTTATATACAAATAGTTTTACGTATCCGATCAAATTTTTTTTACTTAATGTAGTATAACATTTTTTGGGGGGACAATTCAAGTATTCAGCTGACCCCAGTCAATTTTAATTTTCAACAATGTTTTCTAACAATTTTTCAGTATTAACCCCAGTCAAAAATTGCTCATGACCTCTATATATTTGAAACTGTTAAAGAACTGGAATTTTATTGTATCACGGAAATTTAAATAAGAGAGAAATTTTATATCCGCAGAAAATGGATAACTCTGATATGAGATAATATGCTAGAGAGAGAATATTAATAAAAGGAGAGAAAAGATGTTTTTTCGATGTGTTTACAATTGAGCGTTTTCACTCGTATATATAAGCATAAATTTACTGTGCAAATAGTGGCAGCGGGCTCCACATCTTTTATATTTTCAACATAATCGGCTCCTCCTTTTTTGACTTTCATAATACTCCCCCTTGGGGGTCGGTGTTACTATCCACTCTCGCTTAACGTCTTTGTTGCCTCGTTAAAAACCTTTCTCGTAAAACCCAATGGGAAAAACCATAGTAAGGTAAAAAGAGTACAACCACGTAAGCTCCCCCTCGAATAAGCAGTCATAGATCCTTCTGATGACGCATTCCAATGTTATGGATGTGTTTTCTGAATACCGAGGTAGGTAGTGATTTTGTGAAGAGGTCGGCTGCATTGTCGCATGATCGAACATATCTTACTT
>NC_027751.1:28954216-28972711 GCF_000695525.1 Brassica oleracea var. oleracea
ATCCCCTTCCTCTTGGGTTGTTACTCCTTTCATGGTTGTGGTTAAATCGATAACCACGACCACGACCAAAACCACGATTGTGACCATGGCCACGACCACGCCCACGAGAGGAATAATTTCCTTTTTCCAGATTTTTTTATATCCGTTGCATTTACCTCAGGAAATGCTTTGGTTCCCGTGGGTCGGGCATTGTGATTTTTAATGAGGAGTTCATTATTTATCTCCGCTATTATAAGCGCCACAGCGAGTTCAGAGAACCTCGTATACCCACAATTTCTATATTGTTCTTGTAGAACATAATGATTTTTGTGGAACGTTTGGTAAGTTTTCTCGAGCATTTCTGCTTCCGAGACAGGCTTACCGCAATAATCTAATTGCGCCGCTATTCTCAATATAGCGGAATTGTACGTTTTCACTTTTTCAAAATCTTGAAATCGTAGATTTTTCCACTCATCGAGTGCATGGGGGAGAGTGATTTTCTTTTGGTTATCAAACCTCTCCTTCAGAGCTTTCCAAAGATCTATGGGATCTTTGGTTCTCGCATAATCATGCGTAAGATTTTCATCTAGATGCCTCCTCAGAAATATCACGGCCTTAGCCTTTTCATGAGAGGTTGATATGTTGCCTTCTTTTATTGTTTCGAGTATTTTCTCGGAATCTAGATGAAGCTCCATGTTTGTAACCCATGCCGTGTAGTTTGTCCCAGTTATTTCCAAGGCCAGAAACTAAAGTTTCTCGATTTTTGCCATTTGTATTTCAATTTGGAGAACGATCGTGCTGATAACGTGTTATAAAAGAACTGGAATTTTATTGTATCACGGGAATTTAAATAAGAGCGGAATTTTATATCCGCAGAAAAAGGATAACTCTGATATAAGATAATATGCTAGAGAGAGAATACTTATAAAAGGAGAGAAAAGATGTTTTTTCGATGTGTTTACAATTGAGCGTTTTCACTCGTATATATAAGCATAAATTTATTGTGCAAATAGTGACAGCGGGCCCCACACTTTTTATATTTTCAACATAATCGGCTCCTCCTTTTTTTGACTTTCATAATAGAAACCCACTTTACTCTAACTGAGAATATTTTTTACTTGATCAATTCAAACTCAGTCCATATCCATATTAGTGATATAGATAACATAAAATAAGCTCGTAATTAAAATAAAAAGCATGAATTTCAGTATATATCTTATATATAATTTTCTGTCAAAATATTATACACAAGTTTCAATTAAATAAAATAGTTCTTTTGTTTTATATAATGAAAATTTAATTTTTTTCTTTATTCCTGTATTTTGAATAAAGTATTAGACTTTTTACATATACTAAATAACTATCAGCTAGTGTTTATCATCCCTACACTAAGTAAAACTGGTTAATTTCATAACTTATATTTAAAACTAATTAAACTAAAGTTTTAATATTTGACTAGCGAGAAATAAATTTACAATTTAATTCAACAAAAATATTTCCTTTAACTATATAAACCAATTTAAACATTTTCTTATTTTTAAATTACACATAACTCTTTAAGTATTAATAATATATTAATTTTTATAATTTAAATTTGTATTTAATATTAAAATAATATTGACCCCAGTGAAAAAAATTTCTGGTTTCGCCACTGAAGACACGTATACAGTTTCGAGAAATATTTTTCTCATGTTTTTTAATGTGTAATTATTCGATTGAAAAACAAAACTTAGTGAGAAAATGTATCACTAGGTGTTTTCCTGCACCAAGTGCAGTAATTTTTTTTTAAATCTAACTTATATTTAACAATAAATTGTATTAAATATTATAGATTTTACTATTTTCATACTAATATTTAATATATATTTGATATATATTAAATCAATTTGTATAAAATTAATAAAAATGATATAAATCTGTATAATTATCAAAAATTTAGCCTAAACAATATTTATAAAATTTGTAGATATATAAGAAATTAATGATCTTACGATTAGATATTTAAATTTTAAAAAAAACTATAGAAATTTTTTGAAAGCTTTAGTAATACAAATTGTATAATTATACAAAAATAATAATATTTCGAAATTTGAAATGTTATATATGAATATATTTATTTTATAGATGATGTATAAGCTATTACCATATTTAAAAAAAAAGTTTATCAAAAAGAAATATCAATATTGAATGTAATATATGAATTATTATTCATGTCATATTTTTCTGAAAGCCATGTCATCAATTTTAGTAGCCATGTCATATTTCTGTCATATTTCTTTTGTGAAATTGATTGTATAGAAGACATGTGACAAAATCACTTCGCAAATATAATCTAGGGGATTGATAACGAATTTTTTACATGAAACATAGAAACATTGAGGTTTGTCGTCTAATATATTTTGCACAATCAGGTAGTGTATGACTTGTAGATGTTTTGACCCAAAAACAAAAAAAAACAAATCAGTATCACGCATAACACTATAGTCAAATAATATTAGCCCAAACAAAAAAAATCAAATATTACCCAAACATATGAAGGGACGATCTATCAACTGTATACGTGAGCCTATTAGTATAATTCCATTATCCAAATACCCACGTTTGAGTACGGGCCAACACTTCGCAAGTCTTTTGCTTGGCGAGAGCAGAAGCATAGCTCATCATGATCACTATATCCACTTTATGAGTGACTAACTGACTACATCAGCATCACCTTTGGCTAGTAACAGAGTATTAAATTGTTCTTGATCAAGCCACCATAATCTATAACCTAAGAAGTTTACATTTACACAAATCCAATAACAAAGATCATGTATTATACTGTAACAATAGCAAAGGTATGATGATCATCCATAAGGGTTTCATAATTCAAACCCAAAGGGAATAAATAATTTACAAATCACAATGGCCTTTGACCACCATAATAAATCACCATGAGACTTATTTCATTGACCAGTCTGCACCAACCACGAGTTATTCAACTGCGACACAGCCGTCTCCCTAAAACTCTTCACCTTCACCAAGCTAAAATGTGTACAAACCGTCCCCACACCCGACCCGACCCGGGTCGTTTTCAGTAAGTAGCAAACCGGTCCACTATCCGTTCCCCTTCCCTGCGCGAGTATCCCCCACGCGCTCGTTGCACCTTCCCCACACGCGCCTCCATCGTAATCATCTCTCTCCGCTACTTCATCGTCAGCTAGCTTCTCCACCAACACCACTCCCTCCGGCGTCCTCTCTTCTCCTCTCCCCCACCTCCCCTCCATCGCCTCCCAATCCTCCGCCGCCGGATTCGTCGCCGTCGTCGTCAAACCTCCGTTCCCTTCCGCGTACAAGTTCACCATCAACGACGATTCTCTCAGATTCCTCACGATCTCAACGACCGAATCCCTCAACCACTCGTCAAGCTTCTCCCGCGACACGACGGATCCGCCGCGTTTCCGCTCGGGCTTCACCGGTGCAAAATCCGCCATCGTCATCGAGACTTTCCCGTTCTCTGTCCACTTCCGCCGATTAGTCACCGGAACCGCCACACACGAAGGTCGAGCTGTAACCGTTCGCCGATCACAACGAACGGCACACGCGCTTCCTCCTCCTCCTCCACGACATATACTCGCCATCTCCTACAATGCAGAGAGAATCAATCGGAGAAAGAAAGAGAATCGACGATGGAGATTTGCTTCACGCTACGGTTTCTTGATTCTTTTATAGAATCATTCACAAATGGTTTGCTTCTCTCTTATACGTTACAGAGACTCAGCCACACGCAACCCAATGGCAACGATGGGTTAATTATTATACAACTATTGCTTTCTCCACTTGGCTGATCGAACGGTTGTAATTCAATTCATCGTACTTCTCTGGATTCTCTTCACGAAAGAGACCCAATACAGATCGATTAATAACCGTTGATTAAATTTGAACGGCTGTGATTAAGAGATGTCAATAATGGGCAAGGAGAACGTGGCGACGCGGTTAAGCTGTGTGCATGGCTTGCGCGGGCACGCGCTAGTACGGCGTTTTTATTGCGGTGAACACGTGTCATCCACGTCAGCTATCAATCTCGACCTTTGGAAGCTACACGTCAGACTCCTCGCTGGACTGGGCCTTTCCCAATTTAAGGCCCACATATTTTTGTGAACCCATCGTAATAAACCCTAAAGCGGCTTCATATATTAAAGATCGATTTACGGTTTTAAATCATTTTCCGCTGTTCGCCGCAAAAGAAGAGAAGAAGAGACGCAAAACAGGCTTGAGAAGCTCTTTGCTGCGAACATGGCAAGTCTTCTTGTCTTTGATAGATTAATCGTTTAAAACTTGTGTATTGAATTTTGTTTTATGTAGACTTTCAAACGAAGGAACGGTGGTAGGAACAAGCACAACCGTGGTCATGTGAACCCAATCAGGTGTTCCAACTGCGGGAAATGCTGTCCCAAGGTTTGGTTCGATCTCCTCTTTTGGTCGGATGCTAAATTTGTCTTCAAAAGTTTGATCTGATTCTTGTTTCCTCCTGTTGTGTAGGATAAGGCGATTAAGAGATTCCTCGTCAGGAACATCGTTGAGCAAGCTGCCATCAGAGATGTTCAAGAAGCTAGTGTTTACGATGGTATTTTGTTGAATGATTCTCATTTGCACTTGTGTGTGTTTTAGATTGTCGTTGATATGTGATTGTATTTGTTTGGTGTTGCGTAGGTTACACTCTACCAAAGTTGTACGCTAAGATGCAGTACTGTGTTTCATGTGCTATCCACTCTCACGTTGTGAGAGTTCGATCGCGCACTAACCGTAGAGTTCGTACCCCACCGCCCCGTTTTGCCAGACGCAAGGTAATCACTCGATACTATGCATTAGCTTCTTATTGATGGTGCCCTAGGCATTCTGTTCTGGTTGATCAGTCTTTAGATACATAACGGGTCAGTTTAAGTTCTTGATTATGGTTAGAAAGTAGAATTCTTAGTTGCACGTTCTTTAAAGCTGATAAGTTGAATAGAGTGTGAAGCTCTGCACTATATGATTTCTATAGTGGCTTCAAGTTGTTCTTGACCTTGTTTCAAAAGGTTTACATTTGTATATGCATGTATTGTTGAAGCCTCTTCTTTAATAAAGTTTTTTTTTCTTTAATTGAATGGTTTTGGAAATGATAAAATTTTCAGGAGGATGCTCCCAAGCCTGGACAACCTGGTCAGGCCCCTCGCCCTGCTGGTGGTGCTCCAGCTGCTCCTCGTGCCTAAAGACTGCAACAAGCTGGCAATCCCAAACTCTTTATATTCTAGTAGTCTCAGTCTTGTCTGGAGTTTGTGAAAATGTTTTTGACGTTTGGTTAAAGATAGTTTTGAATGCTTTGAGACTTTATCTGTTCATTTTTGACGTTTGCATTTCCTCTCAATTTGACATGTTTTATTCAATATTTTCACTGACCATAACCTTTAAAATTATTCTCACATAACCTGTATAGAATGCAAGTTTCTTATCACAATGTATGTGAATTATGGTTAAGAAACTTCCATGTCTTGGATTGCTATCTTCCATCCTTAAGCTGAGAAGCTTCTCCAAATCTGTGCCGGTGCCTTCACTCACCCTTTCTCTTTCCTTAGGCTGTGATTTATTATCTAGGATCTGGATCCATTTTGAGATCCACTCTGAAAATATGGGGGATGATCGGTAAGTTCTGTAACTTTATATTTTTTGCTGTAGATTTATTTGCTGTAGATTTCTAAAGCATTAATTTTTTGCTCTGGAAATAAAGCTCTGTACAGCCATATTTTGATTTTGCAGATATTTTTTTGCTGTGAGTTTTTTAAGGAAAGCAAAGCTCGATTGATTGACATATATAGCTGTAGATTAAATTTTGGCCGGATCCGAATCTAAATAGTAAAAATTTTGATTTGTCAAAACAAGATCTGGATATAGTGATTTTTGGACAAATATTATTTTTGAATTTTTGCATTTAAAAAGAAAAATTTAATTTCCTTAAATTATTTTTACGTATCTGGGTCCGATATCCATATGGATAATATAATATATTGACAAATATCTGATTTAGATATTTAGAAGCCACATATCCAGATACTAAATCCGACAAATCTGGATACCCAAAATTTTTTGGATATCTGGATCCGTCCCAGCCCTAATGAATCACCTTCCTCCACAAATTTATCCAACACATGAATTTCATAAAATTACAACCCATCAAAGATTTTATCCATCTACTCTATTAAAACAGGAGTACAAATTTTAATTAACCCTGATCATTCCTAAATATTTACAATCTAATTGCCACTGAAATTATAAATATTATTTACTTTAATTAATGTTGTATTTTCCAATTAATAAATGCATTTTCCTAATTCTAATTCTTACCTACAAAAACAGAAACAATTAATTGAACGTAATCTGTTTTTATTAACTAAACTACAGTGTGAGAAATCTCAGGAAAATGAAATCCTTTTCCTCCAAACTAAAACCTGCAGCTTTCTTATTCACCTATAGCTCATGAACCTGTATACAGAGCAATGGAACATAACTTAGTTTTTTTTTTAAACAAAAATCATGACTTCGAGTCTTCATTGCTATCATACATATATTAATAATTATTCCTCCACAAGTCCAATGTTCAATCACGTTCTAATTGGTATCATATTATTGTAACCTTCAATCACGTTCTAATTGGCATCATATTTTTGTAACCTATAACTGAGATAGATACATATTTATTTCTTTATGAATAAAATTCAAATCATCTATACAAATCGATTTTCTAATCTTTCTAAACAAACCAAATCAATAAATTCAGAATCAAAACAGAATATCTTTTATTAGTCTATCCAAACCTATAATCAATGTCGGAATCTTTACTATACCTATAAAATATAGAAACTATAGCCTAGATTTTCGCTATCTATCATATTTATGTAAATAATATATCATCTATAAATTGTTTCGAAATCAATTCTTCATCCCTTGACCTGCGGAAGAGTCAACAGTAGATTCAATATTTTTTGAATAATTTGTATCCCAGCAATATTTTTTTTTATAAAACATAAGCCCAAAATAGTTTGGTATATGTTAAATAATTTTTTGACACATACAGATCGATAATTTTCTATTTCTTATGATTTTAATTTGAGTAAAGTGTTTTGTATATCTATCATAATTTCTAAACTCCTATGTAATATAATTTTTTGTAATATTTTTACTATTAGATTTGGAAATATTTTCTTCAATTACTTCAAAATCTTTTTAATATTAGATTTTGAGGTATTTTAATATTCGAGTTAGACATCTATCTTATTAAAGTAGTACTTTTATAAATTGTTTAAAAACATGGATAGCAAAATAAATAAATAATATAATGTTGTTTGGAAACACGGATAACAGTATATAAAGAAGAAAAAAAGTAATAGACTTATCTCATTAAGAAAAATTGGAAGTTCATTATGTTATATTTAAAAGTAATGAGTTTATGTTACTTGATATACATATTTCAAATCAAAATAATAATTACAATTGATTTATATCAAAATTTATTCAAAAAATACATATATTCAAAATTTGATTTTTTACTAAAATATTTTTCAATAACCATTATAATTTTATTTTTAATATATATAAGAAAAATACAATACAAAGCTCAATATCAAACACCAACTTAAATTATGGTTTTTATATTTCACATTAAATTTTTAAAATATAATATATATGATTACTTATATGATGGTACATATAAAATACTATTAATTATATGGTTACTTATATGATGGTACTTCTAAAATACGATTAATTATATGATGACACAAATATGATATATAATATTGACTAGGGGTGGGTGTTCGGGTACCCATTCGTGTTTGGTTCTGGTCTGTTTGGGTTTCGGGTTTTTAGGGTCAAATATTTCAGCCCCATTCGGGTATTTTTAAATTTCAGTTCGGGTTCGGTTTGTATTTTTGAGGGTTCGGTTCGGATTGGAATAACCCAATTAAACTATTTTTAAAATTTAAAATTCATTATATACTCTAAATTTCTCAGAATCTAAAAACAAAATAATATATTACATATAAATTTGAATAACATATGTTAGAGTACCTAAACTTAAGATATAAATTGGTTTGGTTTAAATATTTGGATAGATAATTAATAATTATTTAAGTATTTTTGGAGTTTTGAATATATTTTAACTATTTTGGGGAAATTACATGTTTACCACTTTCATGCTACCACTTTTCATTTTCAACACCAATAAAGAGACATTTTCAAAAATACATTCTTTATTAAGTGGCAAAACACTTTTATGCTCTTGTTCTTTATATATATATAATAATAAATACAAATACCCTCTAAATACCAAAATTTTGAGTAATTGAGATATTTAATCGATTTCGGTTCGAATTTGGTACTACTTTTTC
Source organism: Brassica oleracea var. oleracea (assembly GCF_000695525.1). Taxonomy (NCBI): domain Eukaryota; kingdom Viridiplantae; phylum Streptophyta; class Magnoliopsida; order Brassicales; family Brassicaceae; genus Brassica; species Brassica oleracea. The sequence continues at coordinate 28,962,598 of NC_027751.1, forward strand.
GGATCGGAATCGGTTCAATTCTTCGGATTCGAGTTTTTGCCTAACCCTAAATAATGACATGAAAATAAATAACAACATATTTCTAAAAAAATATCCGCGCGGATCAAAATAGTTGTGTATTATTTTGAATATATTCAAAGACGCACACAAAATCGCACTAATGTTACATTGAAGAAAACCGACTTGTTGAAACTTTGAATTATGGAGATTCAACGCCAGATAAACGCTCTTCCATTGTGAGAGGAAAATATTACCCGAACAAACTCGAAAAATTACCATTAGAGAGATGGCTTCGTTGGCGACGATAGAGATAATTAGACGCATAGGCTCCGATTGGCGTGTAGGCTGTTGGGGTTTAGGATATTCTACAACCGTGAAAAGTCAAAACAAAACCAATCAAGCTTTTACTTTCAATTTTTTTTCTAAGGTTTCTACCTTTGTCAACCGTCGACTGTTAACTGTTTACTCCTTTTATTTGTTTGTTCTAAAGCCAGATAAACGAGACTTTACATGGCCGTGAAGAATTTTTTTTTTTTTTTTTTTTGCATTTTTCAAGTTTCTTTCCTTCTCTAATCAAAACTAAAACAATAAAATAAAAATATGTAACATAACAAAACTAAATCGGTGGAAGCACCGTAGCCTACTGGTTAAGGTTTAAATACTTCTACATCCAGGTTTGGGGTTCGAATCCCAGACTATGCAATTTATTGCAGATTACAAGAAATACAGGTTTCAAGTCCCGGAGAGAGCGATTTATTAAACAATTATGCAGACTACGTAAGAAAGGCTTACAAGGGATCTTCAACATGGTGCAAGTAAATCTTGCCAGGCGTGGATCTTCATAGGACGGCTCAGGTGATGCAGTTAGGCGTATGTCTTCATATGGCATGTAATATTGTCGGTTGTCGAATCGTCTATGTAATCTTTCTCATATCATAATTGTAAGATCATAATAAATCAGCGTTAAAAAAAAAACAAAACTAAATCTAATAAAAATTAAACTAAATCAAATTAAATTTCAACTTCTTTTTTTTGTAAACATAAATTCTTATTGTTTATGACAAAAAATAAATAAAATACATTGTATTGATAAATTTTCACAAAATTCTTGTTTCAAATTACATAATACTTCCTTCCCTTGTTTCAAAAGATGTGTGTTTTAGAATTTTTACACATATAAACTAGGGCTGGGCAAAAATCTGAATCCGAAGAATCGAACCGAATCCGATCTGAAAAAATAGTACCAAATCCGAACAGAAATTAATTGAATATCCGAACGGGTTTAAAATTTTTGTATTTAGAAAATTGAAATCGAACCCGACCCGAATCGAAGTATTTCGGGTACCCGAATATATCTGAAATAGATTTGTATACCTAAATATATTGATTATTTTTAGATTTAACGTATATAAGAAAACACTCAAAGAATATAAGATACTTTTAAGTTGTCCAAAAAACTTGAAAATATATACAAATAGTCAAAAGTAAATGCGTAAACTAGCTAAAATATATTCAAAACACCAAAAATACTTAAAATATCTATTGATTATCAATTCAAATATTCAAACCAAACCAATTTTTATGTTAAGTTCAGGTATTTCAACATATATTATTCAAATATATTATTTTTTTTATAGATTTTGAGCAACTTAAAGTGTATAATAAAATTTAAAATTTTAAAATAATTTAAATGGGTTATCCAAACCCGAACCCGAACCGAACCCGAACTGAAATTTAGAAATACCCGAATGGAGCTGAAATCTTTGACCCCAAAAAATCTGAAACCCGAGTAGACCTGAACCTAAACCCAAATGGAGACCCAAACGCTCACGCCTAATATAAACACTCAACAACTTCATCTATTTTTTTCAATTTATTCCATTGCTTAGTGTAATTTTTGATTATTCAATTTTGTCGTTCGGAATACTTTCTCATATTTTATTTTCAAGTTTTTTGCATTGTTACAGATTTTATATTAGTTTTTGTACATAATTCATAATATAAAATATATGCTTTTATAATAGTCACAGTTTGTAAAGCTTTTGATACCAATCAAAATTTTAAAAATATTTAGAATAACAGCCACAACCTTTAAAGTTAAAATCTCTACAGCCAAAATTCTAAAGTCAAAGCTTAAAGCGAAAGTCTTTACCAATATAATCCTTATTCTGTATAACTACACTAGAAAAGAAAACAAACGAGAGTAAAACCAACATTGGAGCCAATGTTTGACCAGAACAATTTCGTCTTATTGATGTAAATTTTTGAATTTTATAAATTAAAAAATGAAACTGAACAAATCTAAATAAAAAGAAGAGAAATGGAACCACCGACAGAAGGCCAGTGGTCATAGATCGATGCTGTAATTTTCACTAGAAAATATCTTCTTCTCTCGTGAGACCAATTTTTTAAAAAACAATTCCATATTATTATTTTATGGTTTTAAAGTATATAAATCAACGGTTCAATTTTTAAAATCATCTAATTTTAAATAAAATTAACAATATAATTCAATATAAATTTTGAGTCATGGGAGATTCACACAAATACTTAATCTTATCAACCATTTTCACCAGTTTTTATTTTATTCGAGGAGTCATTTTCCGAAGACTAGATCAATATTATTTTTCGAGTTTAAATCGGAATCATTACAAAGTCGATTTGAGTGAGATCACTACAAGAAAACAAGTGAATTCCAACTGCTATATTCGTCGGTATTTCGTCAGAACGAGCCTATACCAACGAAATACCGACGAAACGGGTCGTCGGAAAAAAAAAATTTCGTCGGAAATTCGTGACAAATTCCGACGAAACTTTGAGCGAAACCGACAGTTCTACTTCCGACGGAGAACCGACGACTGGTTTCATCGGGATAACATTCATCGGAAATTTGTCGGAAATATTTCCGACCGCGGTGTTCATCGGAAACACATTTCCGACGAAATACATCTTTCGGACATTTTTGACGGTCAAAGTTCGTCGGAATATTCCGACGAAATTCCGAAAACGTCTCGAGCTTCGTCAGAATTTCGTCGGAAATTTCTGACCGAATACCGACGACCTTTAAATTTCGTCCCCCTTTCCTACAGAATTCCGAGGAAAGTGTGTATATAGGGTTTCAAAACATCAATATATTGCTCTTATAAAAAAACTCTTATAATAAACAGATGGTTTTAAGAAGATTAACTATAAAAATTGGTTTAACTCGATATTATACGAATTAAATATGTATGATTAAATTAAATAACTCCATTAACTTATAATTAAAAAGAACAACTCCAATAACTCACATAACTCTAATAACTTATAGGAAAAAACTCCAATAATTCACATAACTCCAATAACTTATAAGAAAACAACTCCAAAAACACAAATTTACTCAGAATCTGTAGAATCTTCAGAAGCTTCAGAATCTTCGTCAAATTCTCCAACCTCGGCCTCCGACTCCGAGTGCACAACAACATCGTCTCCAAACTCGGATAAATCGACAACAAGTTCAACATTTTCTGAATTTTCAACTGGACTCACGTTGCTGGTAGAGCTTGGTTGTAATGGTTCGTTATCACAACTTCCATGTACTCTTCCTCTTGGGTTGATTAACGTTACAGTGATCCAAGGATCGTCTTTGTACGTAACACGTGGGTAACTGATGTAGCAAACCTGTAAATATATTGTAAGTAATTAGTAATACTTGAAAAAGATAACTATATTGTTAAACCATTATGAATAAATTGACATACTTGATCAGCTTGTGAAGCAAGAATGAAAGGATCATAATGTTGAAGTTTCCTTCGCGAATGAACCGATGTAACACCAAATGCATCAGTTTTCACTCCTCGACCTGGAGTGTTGTCATACCAATCACAACAGAATAGAGTACACCGCAATCCCACCATTCCGGGATACTGAATTTCCAAAATCTCCTTAATGTTGTCGTAGTACACATCATCACCGGATGAAGACGAAACACCAGCATCATAAGTTGTCCTAGAATGACCTTTCCTTGTGAATGCGTATTCTCGAGTACATTATTTTGGATATGATTTGACCACATAGTTTAGCCCCCGCACAAACTCGCATATTCAATCATCGAACACTTCACCTCTGGTCAAACCTTCAGTCACCTATGATGAAAAAATGTTAGTGATAAGTTATTTCACAAAACATATAACTATTTTTTTCACATATACACACTCACATAATTAAGAAGCCATCCAGCAAATCCGTTTTGTCTGAGTTGTTCAAGCTCCTCTTATGTGGCATGTGTGTAAGTCAAACGCAACTCTGCCATATAAACACTATACAAAAATTATGTTATTAGTATGAAATAAAAGTTACTGAATATTCTTACAATGAAATGGATCAAAATATTTACCTCTCATACTGCAGAACATCTTCACAGTTGGTGAGAAAATCTGTTTGCAAATGAGAGTGCTCCGTTTCAGTGAGTCTTCGCTTTGTGTATTTTCCACTAAGTCGTCCGATTTCCTTGAAGATGTTTGGGACGTAAACATAATAAGTTGTCCTTTGGCCTCCATCATCATGCCGAGTAGGTCTTCGGTTTTTGTGTGCACTTCTCATGGAATGTAGTTTTCAGAAAAGTTTGAAGTTTCTTCATTGATCACCTGTGCGATTATAGATCCTTCCACCTTACTTAAATTCTTGATCTTCTTCTTCAGATGATGCATGAAACGCTCAAAAAGATACATCCACCGGTACTGCATAGGACCACCAAGTTCTAATTCTCTTACGAGATGAATAGTAAGATGTTCCATAACATCAAAAAATGATGGAGGAAATATCTTCTCGAGGTTGCACATGATGACGGGCATGCGAGCCTTCAAATTACTAATACTCTCTTCAGTGACTTTTCTACTGCATAAATTGCAGAAAAATGTATTTATCCCTACGCAGATAAAAAGAAAAAAATTCCATAAGTATATATATATATTTATATATATATATATAAACATAATAAATAAATATGAAAACCAATTAAAAATGTAAAATATATACCTGCATTCTCTTCATGAACATTATGTGGCAATAGTTCTGAAAAAAACGGAAGGAGGCGCCGCATCATTACATGACAATCGTGACTCTTCAAGCCAGTAAACTTTCCTTCGCTTTTATCCACGCAATTACGCAAATTTGAAGCATAACCGTCTGGAAATGCCACTCTTACTGTAATCCAATCAAAAAACTTCTCTTTTGCAGCTGCATCCAGTCGGTATATGGAAAAAATTAGCCATACCGTTCTCATCAACGTGAAGTTCAGAACGAGCAAAAATATCGACTAAATCCAGTCTTGACTTCAAATTATCCTTCGTTTTACCTTGGATGTTTAAGATTGTGTTCATCAGATTGTCAAAAAATTTCTTCTCAATATGCATGACATCTAAATTATGTCGTAACATATGATTCTCCCAGTATGGCAGATCCCAGAAAATACTGTTTTTGTGCCAATTGTGTAGTTGTCCAACAGCGTCGACTCGAATATTTTCATGTCCACCTACATCTGGCGGTTTTTCTGCACCAAAATCCCTTAGCCGTTTCCATAAATTTTCCCCACTCACTTCTTCAGGTGGACTGTCAAACACCTTCTTGTTCTTCGTAAACAAATTCCTACTTCTACGATATGGATGATCATGTGGTAGAAATCTCATGTGACAGTCAAACCAACACGTTTTCCTTCTGTGCTTTAGTTGGAAAGCATCTGTGTTATCTTGACAATATGGACATGAACGCCTCCCATGTATTTTCCATCCATATAACATATCATATGCGGGAAAATCACTTATTGTCCACATAAGTACTGCCCGCACCTGAAAGTTTTCTTTGCACGAAACATCGTATGTCTCAGCACCATGCGCCCATAACTGTTGCAACTCATATATCAGTGGCTGAAGAAACACATCTAATGATTTCTTAGGATGCTCTGGCCCGGGGACAAGAATGGAGAGAAACAAAAACTCTCGTCGCATGCACAAATTCGGCGGTAAGTTGTACGGTGTCACAATCACTGGCCATAGAGAATATTGTCTTCCATGCTTTCCAAATGGGCTGAAACCATCAGTACATAATCCAAGATAAACATTTCTTCTCTCGTGGGAAAATTTTGGATATGTTGATTGAAAATGTTTCCATGCTTTTGCATCTGAAGGATGTCTAATCTGACCATCTGTGGAGTGCTTTGCATGCCATCTCATTGGTTGGGCTGTGCATTCGGACTGATACAACCTCTTCAATCTTTCCGTCAAAGGAAAATACCACATCTTTTTGAATGGCACCAGAACTCTTCCCCTCGTATCCTGATAACGAGGTTTCCCACAAAATTTGCATTTATCTCTGTTCTCATCCTCTCTCCAGTAGATCATGCAATTGTCGATACAAACATCTATCACCTGATACGGTAAACAAAGACCCGCTACAAGTTTTTGAACCTCGTAGTATGAACCCGGTGCAAGATTATCCTCTGGTAGAACACGTTTACCAAAATCAGCAATCGCATCCACGCATTCTTTTGCCAAATTATAATCTGTCTTAATACCCATCAATCTAGTTGCAGATGATAAGGGTGAATGACCATCTATACAACCTTTATACAAAGGTTGTTTTCCTGTGTCCAACATGTCAAAAAATCTCCTCGATTCTGCATTGGGTTCTTCCCCTCTATAATGATCATTTACCGTCTGCTCAGTACCTACACCATAATCTACATCTGTTCTTGGTTCTTCTAACCTATCAACAGGCTGAGGTTCGCTAGTACTACCATATTCAAACCATTTTCCCCACGAAGATACCAAACCTTAAAATTTCGTGTAAACCCTCTCATATATAAATGAGTCCAAACATCTCATTCCTTTAAATTCGAGTATTATTGCAGGAAGAGCAGAGACATCTTAACATACCGGTATTTGCTTCCGGTTGTTGTTGAACAAGCCTCATGAATTCTCCAACACCTTCTGTGTATTCTTCTGTAAGCAAGGTTGTGTTTGGATCCAAATGAGGTTTATCCATCCACGAACGATAATAATTTCCAGAAGACATGATATTTCTTTTTTTTGGATTTGTAGTAAAGAGAGTGAGGAAGTGTGAATGAGGGAATGAGGGAGAGCACGTATTTATAAAGGAAAGTTTCCGACAGTACCGACGGATTTCCGACGGAAAAGCATCAATCCGTCGGAAATCCGTCTTCCGTCGGAAATCCGTCTTCCGTCGGAAATCCGTCGGAAATCCGTCTTCCGTCGGAAATCCATCTGAAACAAACGGTCATAATATTCGTCGGAATTCCGTCAGAATTCCGTTGGTATATACCGACGAAATTCGATGAAAATTAAAAAAAAAAAATTTAAAAAGCCGCGTAACGGATATATATTTTCCTCGGAATTTCCTCGGTATATACCGACCACATTCCGACGAAAATAAAAATTTCAAAACATTTAAAAAGAACGCTTAACGGATATATTCTTTCCTTGGATTGTGGTCGGAATTGCGTCGAAATTTACCAACAACTTTTGTTTTGTCGGTGTTTCATCGGAAATTTCCGACGAAATACCGACGAACAGAAAAATTGGCATTTCGTTGGTATTCCGTCAGAAATTCGTCAGACATTTCCGACGAAATTAAATGCCGTCGGAATGGCCGTCAGAATGTTCTGTGTTTTCTTGTAGTGGATGCTGCACGGAATACATCCATTACACATCTGTTTTCTCCGGCATGGTCACTATGTTCATCTTTAATGACCAATTTCTTTGGAATGTTAAAGAAAGTTTGTGTGTTTATATATCAAAACTAGTGAGACGTTATCGCAATCATTTGTTTATCTTACTCTTATTAATGGAAGATCGCCCAGAAGCAAAAATACAAAAATAGATGATGGTGTTTATTCTTTTCTGGCTGTTAAATTATGATTTAAATTGTTTAAAGACCAGAGTTCAAAAATCATCCACAATGGTGAATAAAAAGTTTGAAAGCTATATTTCGATATAATACAATTGGTATCAAAATAATGGAACACTCCGGACTTTTATTGAATTTATGGCAACCACCATGGATAAATCAATGGTTTAGGGTTCAAGGTATAATTCTTTTTGTTGTATACCGTTATTTATATAATCGAATCGAAAATTGGCAATCTCATTTTTAACATATATCAGATGAGTCAGTACATTGGATTTTAATCCAAAAATACTTTTAGAACTAATCTGGGATTTGGCCAATGTTATAAAACAACAAAATTGATGTTAACAATGCAACTTAAACTTGTAGATCGCAAAAAAATTAATAGTGTTCATTCTCTGTTAAAAAGAAAACCTTTGAAAAAATGTATATTTTCTTCATTTGCTCTATTATATTTTTATTATTTTTATGTTTGTTGTTTTCTTATGCTGGCTATTTTGTATGTACTTTTAATATATTTTTTGTAACACATGTACTTTTAGCACTGATACAAACAAAATAGTCAAAACAAAATTAATAAGGAATAAAATAAAATTAGCATAGTTACTCTCCGGAAAGCGTCGTCAAATTTACTTTTTATGTTGTACCTTTTTAATATATGGCACATATATCTATTTATGTAAGCATCGTCAAATTTACTCTTCGGAAGTTCTAAATATTGAGTTTGTATCTCAAATATCTAACTCTATTAAAAGGCATATGGAGCCATCTTAGGTGTGCCACCTGGGATCAGAAATTCGACCAATAATATTGCAGCAATGAGACATGTCATATGTCTTGATTTCGTCTTTTTAGTTGATTCCGGGCTTCTAACCCAATTCTAATTAAGTTATGTTGATTAGGGCTTCTGAATCTTTTTCGATCCTCCTCTCCTCTAGATTCGGGAAACACCGATCACTTATTCCCTTTCGACTTCCAGATCTTCTCTTCCTCTCCTCTCCCAATCCGTTTCAACTCATACTTCCACCTTTAACTCCTCTCATCAAACCTTGGTTGATCCCATTCAATGGCTTCTTTCCATCTCCCCCTCCATTTTCCTGGCTATAAATCTCTTTTCTTCGTTTATGGATTGATTAAAATCTCAAAAACTCAAAATCTCTTCTCTTTCTCAGACAGACTTCACGATGGAACCCAAAAACTCTTCGATTTCCAACGACCGCGAGCCCTGCAAGACGACCGCCGCCTCCTCCGCGCATGCAAGGCCAAACCGGAAGTCCACCGCTTCCTCTGCCATGGTGATGAAACCTAACGGGAAGTCTGCTGTTTCATCTGCTATTCTGAAGAAACCAAACGCCTCTACCGCTGTCTCTTCCGCGCATGACGATCAAGTGATGTTCTTCAGAGATGTGTCTCTCGGCCCAACAGAAGCGGTCTTGAGGTTTCGACTGGTTCATTTCTGGGAGGCTCGAAATCCAAACACGAAAACCCTCATTGGACAGGAGATGATCCTAATCGACGAAGAGGTTCGTCTGCGAATGTTTTACTACTCTTTCTCCTTCTTTAATATTGCTCGATATTGTTAGATTTCTACTAATCGACATTCCAAATGATCTGTAGGGAACATTTATTCAAGGTTTTGTTCCAGCGGGGCGGGTTGGGACATATGAGCTGGAACCAGGTTCTGTTTATAAACTGAGGAACTTTTTCGGCTCGAGAAACAAAGCTCGGTATCGGGTTACGGATCATAGCGCCACCGTTACATTCGCTTGGAATACTGAATTAAAGATTCTTGATAACCCTCTGGTTTCAATTCACGAAGATAGGTTCAGGTTCCATAGCTACGAGGAGTTTTATGCTAACTGTGACCGCAAAGTTGATCTTTATGGTGAGCACTGATGAATTTTATACTTCAATCTTTAAGGTATTTTCACATCCAATGAATTTAATTCCTTTGAAATGTTCTATCTCAGACTATGTTGGCCATATGAAGCTGGTGAATGGACAGACTATCACTGAGCATACGGTCCTCGACGAAGTTGACATATCAGATAAGCGACATCTATGTGTTCATGTTCAGACACATGAGTGAGTTTGTCTAAAAGTGTTAGATTCTTTGTGTGTTATGCTTAACATTTGCTTTAAACCTGTGCAACGGACCAGTGATGAAGCTCTATCTATGGGACAAGGCCGCATCTGACTTCTGCGTGAAATT
>NC_027751.1:28972772-28979124 GCF_000695525.1 Brassica oleracea var. oleracea
AAACCCTAAACATCTTGGAGGTAAGCATTTTCTAAACAGTCGGATTAAGTCACTGTATTATTGGGATTATATGACATTGTATATCGTGTAAGGCCATTTAAACTGATTGTCTCTCAGCGTTTATTGTAATTGCTTGTGTCCTCATCTAGAACGTATCTGTGGTAGTTAAACTAAACTGTATGAAGTCATTTTCTATTGCTAATTGAGAGAGTGATATAACACGTAACGCCATTTGAATCATATTGTTGCATCGTTTACGCATTTGGTTGATAATAATGAGTTCATCTGTTCTGAACAGGAACTCTTGCTCTCACTTCGATGGCATCATCTCGAGTGTTTATGGATAGCGATGTCCAGCCTAGCAGGGATTATCTTGGATGGTAGGGATTTTTGTATTCAGTTATACTTTTCATTCACTTCTACTTTGGCATTTCATGTAACTTCAGCTCTGACATTTCTTGGGTTTCCTCATTTTTCACAGGCTGAGCTCCAACTCAGATATTGCCAATAAGATTAATGCAGAGGTTGTTACTAAGCCTGAGACATCGAGCAGGAAACTGCTAAGGTACAGTAGTTGTTCTATATTTGTGTGTTATGTTATGCGTTGTGTTATGCGTGTGTATTGATAGAGTTTGTATTATTTTCACTATTATAGGTTGCTTGGTTTGAATGCACAACAACTATAGATGATGTTGTTCAAGGTTCTCCTTGGTACTATATTTCATGCGGTGGGTGTAATAGTAAGGCAGTCAAAGGGCCTACTTCACTGATTTGTAACAACAAGAAATGTGGGAAAAGTGTTGTTACAGGCGTAACTCAGTAAGTCACGTTACACAGTTTCGTTTAGTTTTTTTTTCCACCGCTAGAAGCTAATCTTCCCTCATTGCAGATACCTCACGAGGATTTTGGTTTATGATAAGAGTGAACAGGCTGTTTTTGTCGTTCTTAGTGATGCCGGCAAAGAGTTGACTGGGAAGCATGCATCAGAGTTAGTTGCCAGTTACTTTGAGGTAATTTCAACCCTCTGTTATTTGAACTTTCATATATTTTCTCACCCTATACATAGTCCCGAGTTATTTCAACTTACATATATTTTCTTGAACGTTAGACCAAAGAGGGTGTAGAAGCTGATCAGTGCCGCAAGCTCTACTTGATACGATAGGGCACACTTATAAATTCATTGTGAAAGTCTCAGATCATAATTTGTCAGGGAAGACTCAAACCATAACTGTCACAAAGATATTCCCACCAGAAGCTCCACAACCTATAGCTCCCTTGGAAGAACACGTTGTTCCAACAACGTCTGGTGATATCTTGGAGTCTGGAAGTGATGGGGTTAGAAAAGCATCTGAGACTCTTGAATCAGATGAATCCAAGCGTTGCAAGAGTGGCTGATACAACTTTGAGAATCCTCTTACGCAGTGAATGCTTTTGCTGTGGTTTAAGTTCTGTTTTATGTTTATCTAATTGCTTTGCTTCATTCTGTTTCTATCTTCAGACTTTAGTTCATTCGATGCTTTTCTGTTTCTTTGAATACAATTCCCGTTGAATGATTTCCTTATCTCTTAAAACAATTTTGCTTATTCTATTATGATTTGATTTATTTTGTTTCCTAATACACATCAATTAGGAGTGAGAGAAGGAATAAACTAAGATATGATTTGTGATTTTAGTCAAGCGTGATTTGGAACATTATTTTAGGCAATGGAGAAGATCGTTGCAAACGCAATGTTAGGCAAGCGTGATTTGGGGCATTAATTTAGCACCTAATCATCAAATCAAATTCAAGACATTAATTACTCAGATCCTACACATCTCCAACATACCAACATTCACGATATGTCTCAAATCAGTTTTTTCTTCTCTCATAATTTCTGTCAAAGAAACACCTAAACTTATTCTTCTCTCATATCTTCCAACACATTTTACAAATCATATCATTGGAACCGCTAGCTAGGTTCATATCAGTCCAATTCTCCAAAAGCATTGTAAGTGTGAGAATTTTTGATAAGTCTACAAATTGCTATACCTATTCCAAATTTCTAATTTACAATCGGATTGAATTTAAGGTTCTCAATATCAACGGAATGGAAAACCCACCTCCTACACCTCCTGTCCAAATTGCATGTATATTTCTCTAATATTTTTTTAATTATATAATTATGTATTTTTTACACATGATAATATATATTTAAAATTTTATGATTGTTTATATTATAATGCTAGATTTTACATATGCTATAATTTTGATATCTATATCTAGATTTCACTGATTATATTTTATAATCTAATTTATTTTTAAGAAATTAAATTCAATTTTGATACATTAATTATTCCAGTTATTATAAAATAAAATTTGTTAATTTCTATTATTTTAATAAACTCATTAGAAATTCAAAAATAATGTAAAATTTCTAAATTTCAAAAAATCCTAGAAAAATATGTTTTAAAAATAAATAAATACGAAAATAAATAAATAATATTAGATAAAATAAGGCAAGTATAGTATTAAAATGAAGTTTCAGAAATAAATTAAATTTAATAAAAAGCAAAAATCTAAGAGGTCTTATATCATTTTTGGTCAACTCTTAGAAGTTTAAGAGTTTTTTTGTGGTATTTGATAATGACAGAAAATCACGCATAAAAATAATAGTCCCTCCTCTAATAGTATAAAACTAAATGGTTAGGATGAGGAAATGTAATATAGTTTTGTTTTTGTTGAAGAAAAAAAAGTAAAAGATTGGTATAGAGAAAACTATTGGATTCGTTATGAACATGATAATTACTGAGGTATGTTGTAAGGTTTTGGGATGGGAGACAATATTATTTTAAAAGCATACGTTTATAATTTTAAAATTTGTTTTTTAATTTTTTTAGTTTGAAGTAAGTATTTCTATTATATGTAACACAATTAAGTAATAAAATATGAAGAACCAAGTCAGAGATTTTAGAGTTTTGTAAAAAATATAATTATATATAGAACATAAATTCTCTTATTTTAAAAGATCGAAATCTCATCTCGAATAAATTCACGAAAATAAAAAGTACTCGAATAACCTACTTAAAATATAAAACCCTCTTTTCAAAAAAAGCGTACGTTTATCATTTTCGTTTACGGCAGTTCATGGTTATAAGTTGGCACAACATGTTTCACGTATTTGTAATTTTGAATATAAACAATCGATCAAAACTGTAGTTAAAAGAAAAAAAAACAAATTGATCCCAATCAAATTGGTGAACTATTTTTCTTTACAACAACAATAACTACTTTAACTATTTGTTATTATGTAAATTTTACTGTCTAATAAAAATTCTACGACCACCAGTCCAAGCCTAGATACAGAATTGTGTCCTATTACTTAATCTAATAAGTAAATTTTGGTATACTTTTATCTCTTATAATGCTGTTTGTGTGTTTAATTATATTGTTGATTCAGAATATTAGCAACTTGAGTTTATGCTACAATCCTTAAAATCTTTAGAAAATTATCTATTCGATTGGAGATGCTTTCTTTTGTTTATTGTAATTTTATTTTGAGATATTATTCAAACATAAAAATTATAAATGTTTTTTTTATACAATTTGGTGAGCTACAATTTAGAATAGCGTAGGATTATAGTATCATTAATTGTAATATATTTTATACTTACGTTAAAATAAAATTAAAATTAAAATTAAAATCGAATTACAAAGTATATTTCTGTTACCTAAAATGACTTATTCTGGAAAATCTGTTTTCAAAAAGAAGATTTCAAAGATATCAAGAATATTTGTTATTGTCTACGTATGATATTTGTCCCTTAAATAAAGTAATATAAAGATATGACAATATATTATCATTCCATTTCGTATAAAAGTTATTATATTTGAAATCACATGTTATTATACACACTAAATATTTTTTTGAAACAAAAAAACTCAATATACTAATTTAATTTTTTTATTTAAAAGAAGAATTAATTTCCTTTTGATCTGGAGATCCTATCTGTAAAATATTATTTATATATTTTTCTGTAATTATAAAATATCATAGACAACTACATATATATGAGAAATAAAAGAACATTTCAGTAATACTAATTATACGTTTTTCTTTAAATTACTAAGTCATACAATGCGAAAATAGGTTATTTATTATAATAAAATTACTTTAAACAGGTAGGTACAGGAAAACCTATACAAATTGTAATTTTTTATAAATATATATATGTTTAAATTTTAAATGTTATTATTTTTAAAATAAAATAAATCATGTTTTCTGAATTAATAATTACGGTTTCAAAGTAAATGATGCTGATTAATTTTAAAATTTGATTTTACATTGAATTTATTATAACCAATTTATGTTATTTTTTTAATTGGATATATCTTATTAGTAAATAAATATTTTATTTGTAAGATATTATAATTTTTTAAAATTAATTACTTTATATATAAAATATTCAAAATTACTATACATTTATAGTGAATGACATTTAGCCATCAAATTTATATCATTTAAATAGAAGTTCTAAATTTATTACAAATATATTAATATAACTAAATTTATTAATTACATTAGTTTAAATAAATTATAATGTATTTTTGGCGATGAAAAATGTTAAATGATTTTTGTATCTCTTTTTTATTATTCACATGTAAGTAAATTATAGAAAACGGTAATAACATTTTATAGGGGAAATTTCATGTTTACCACTTTCATGGTACCTCTTTTCATTTTTACATCCACTAAAGGGACATTTTCAAAAATACATTCTTCAATAAGTGGCAAAAGACTCTTATACTTTTGTTCTCTATATATATATAATAAATCATTATTTAAATAAATAAAAACAAATAAAAAAATCTATTTTGTTTATGTTTTCGAATTATACTTGTTCAAATTCGAATTTTTTTATAATTTTTTTTTGAATTTTTTTTTTGAACTTTTTTTATTTTTTTCAAAAAATTTTTTTGAAAATCGAAAATTATGTATGAAACTATTTTTAATTTTTTTTTAAAAAATGTTAAGTATTTATTTATATATTTATTAGAATCCTTAATTGCATATTCCAAACATCCTACCTCAACTCTAAACCCTAAGTCTAGATTAGTTAACCTTATGGATATAAGTGTCTTTTACTCTTCTTTAAAAATGAGGGTAAAAGTGATTAGTGTAGACATGAAAAATGGTATTATGAATGTGGTATTTGTGGTAATTTCTTCATTTTATATTCAATTGACAAAAAGTACTTTGTGTTCAAAATGTACCATTGAATAAATATTTATGGATTATTTTTATAAAATGTGTTAAAATATTTGGTTTAGATGTGTGTTAAACAAAAGTTATGGATGATTTTATAATTCTTGACGTAATTTGCTGACCTATCAGTTTTTCCTTCACCTATTAGAAATAATTATACTAACTGTTCAAAGTTTCAAACGAATATTCAGTTTCAAACATATTACACCACTTTCAAAAATAAGTTTCGAACCCACGTTGTACTAACTTATTGATGAAAGATGCTGACATCACAAGTTTACAACAATAACAGAGAAGAGAAAACAACTTGCAATAAAAATCTTAAACAAACACAAATTGTAACTCAAGCTGAATTAAATACAAAAAGGAACCAAGATACACTTAGTAATTTCACGTGGAGAACACGTACGTGTTTCAGGTGCTACTTTCAGTTCCTGCAATTTTGCAGAAACAACAATTGCATTGTGCACGATCATCTTCTTTTTGGATAAAGAATTCCCATACTTTTGCTCTATGAGCAATTGATTACCTTGGTTTTTGTGGAAGAGCAGAGCTTGGTCTTTCAGTTTCTTTTCTTCTCTTTCCAGCAAGAGAAGGTTCCGGAGCTTCTTCTCCTTGAATCTCATTGTCAAGCATCGTTCTGATCATAAGAAGAAGTTAAATCCATCTGCAAAAAAGAAAAACATTCACAATCAGTTATTTATAAACACTTAAAACACTGCAAAACTTTTGTCTTTTATCTATAAAGAGTCTTTGTGTAGGACAAACATGCGAGAGTCAAAAATTTATACAAACTTTTGGAAGTATTGACGCCAGGATAATATAACCACTGATTTTGATTGGAGATCTGGTCTTCACTCCAAATTTCAGTCCAAAGTCTCTAAGTCGTAAATTAGTTGTCTTGAGAAATTGATCTCGCAAGCTATTGTTTTATATCAAAAACAAATACATAGACTCTTCGTACGGTTTGTCATATAGTAGATTATGTTCAAAGGTTTGTTTATACTGACCTGCTTGTGTGTCGTGAATCTCTGGCTCCGTCTCCTTTCACTCTGACTCTACAATCCTGGATCTCGCTCTTTCTTCTCCAGCTGATCTCTCACCGTACC
>NC_027751.1:28979901-29006376 GCF_000695525.1 Brassica oleracea var. oleracea
TCATCATCACAAGCATAATTCCTAAACTTTTCCAAGGTAAATAATTTTACTAAACACATAAAAAAATAATACAGATCTAAATTTTTTTTATCAACATAACAATAATATCCAATATTTTCCAGGCAAACTACTGCTCCGTTCATCACCAGCAACAAATTTCTACTTCAACAAATCAATTGATTATATAAAGCATTTCAAAAGGCAAATAAGAGATCATGCAAAACCATGCAGCAAAGAGTGATTCTAATTCATTCATCATTCGGATTGTTATTCTCTTTCTCACAAGACTTGATACCTAGATTTATTTACATTTTAAACTATTTTATCATTGTTTTCTTTAGATTTCTACTTCTATATAAAATCTAAAACTCAACTTCTGTCTTTCAATCTTTGCTAAGCAATTTAAATATATAGAGAATAAATTAAAAGACATAAGTGATGTCTACGTGTTAGTGAGCAAAAAAGCATGATTAGAGTGAATAAGAAGTCTACTATAAAGATGAGAGTTATCGGGAGATGAAATTGTGTAGAGTTTGTAAATTTAAAAAGTTACTTGAATAAGAAAATATATTTTGATCAAACTTTTGCAAATTGCTACTTCATGAATATTTTTCGAATTATTTTGAATTTGTTTCATTATATTTTACAAATTGAAACTATTTTTATTTTAAATTTGAAAAGAATTTCGATTTTTTATAACATATAATTTGAAAGCTATATAAAACTTAAAACATATAATTTCAATTATCAGTTTTCAACTATTACACGTAAAAAATATGATTAGAAAAGAGGGTTTTATATTTTAAGTAGGTTATTTCGGATTTGGTTCTTCATATTTTATTACTTAATTGTGTTAAATATAATAGAAATACTTATTTCAAACTAAAAAAAATTAATTTTTTTTTAAAAATTAGTTAATTTAAGTTAAAAATGATAATGTAACAAATTTAAATATATTATCCGTGCGTAGCGCGGATAAATGATCTAGTTTATTAATAAAAAATTGTTTGTTCGCCAGAAAAGAAATACTAATTAATAAGGAACATGGCCACCTATTTTCTTAGCCGGGCCTGTTCTGACGCTACTACTGAGGAAGAAGCCTATGCATCATATTAACAAAAAGTGTTAAGCCACGTCATCAAGTTAACCTCGTACCAGCACCCGTGTGTTAAACCACGTTGACAAAAGTGTTAAACCACGTCATCACCCTTATGATTTGTAGGTCCCACTTTTAAACGCGTATGATCGTCTACACTCGATACCACCTAGAATACGATACGCATATTTTCTTCCCTTTCATGGAAATTGAGTTTCTGTTTCTTGACTCTGGAAAAAAGAGGGTTTTTGTTTAATCACAGAGGTTTTCTCTGGAGTCTCGTTCAACGATGATGAAGAAGGTAATAAATCAAATCTTCCTCTTTTTGTAGGAGGAGGTGAAGTTTAATTCTTTTTGTCATGATACAAAAATGGTAGATTGATTTAGGTCTCACACTTTTTTGAAACTTCCATATTTTCTTCTATATAATTCACCCAATTCTTATCCTCCAAACTTCTATATTTTTAATTACCGTTTCGGTGTTTCTCTTGATACAAAAAAAAAATTACTATCCGTTTTATATCATTCATCGCTGCTTTGGCTTTATCTAAATATTATTTTTTTCCATGTAAGGTTTTTGTGGGTTTGAATAAAGTTGGTGAAACCGTGTATGTTTGTATCATATCCATAAGATCTAAAAACTCAACCGCTCAAATCTTTTGTCTCGAGGTGAATTAATCTTTGCTTAATCTTAAGCATTTCCATTGGTTAGAAACATAGTTTGCCTCGAAATTGTCTTTCGCAGTAGAATTGGTTTGTTTCCGAAGGTTTGTGTTGTTGATTCTCGTTTTTTGTTTGTTTGTGTGGGGTCTTGACTTTTGTCTTAAGCTATCTTCGTTGTCCTTTTGTTAAAGCTTAAAGATTATACCAAAACGAAAAGTTGAGATTTCCCCCCAAATTGTTTTCATGTCAAATGTCATGTAGATTAGTTACAATCATAAACCCTGTTCCAAAGTTTTGATTTTTAATAGTTAAAAAAACATGAATTTTATATATTTGTTGCAGGTATTAGAGCATATTGAATATTCGCAGATTAGCCCCAAGAATCTCAAGACACATGGACTAAATCCGCAGCAGGTACTCTTTCGATACTTAAACCTCGATTTATATTTAAAAAGTTTTCTGCTTTTACCGATGTGGACGAACAAAAATATGTTTGACTTTGGAAGATACGACTGAGAACTCTGAGCTCATTTTTGACCGTATAGTTAATCATCACGCAATTGACGTATCACGGTTTTCCCATTTTCTTTTTTTCAATTAATAAATCACTACAGTGTTCTATTTGGGTTTGTAAAGCTATATTGACATGCTTTGTTTGGACTTTTGTTCTCTTTGCTTAGAATGTATATCACTCACTCTCTTTTTGGTACTAATCACAAAATTGATCGTCTTTCGTGTTCTCTAATATGTTGGGACCTAATCTCGAAGCTTAAGTAATTAGACAACCATCTTCATTTCTTTTGCTTTAGTATCCTTTTCTTTATCTAATGTGATTCTAGTAAAGTCAATTTTTTTTTTCTTTTGAAACTTCTTTGTAGATATCGCACTCATACAAGTGGCTTTATGGGTTGAGGATTCTTTGTTTGTATTATCGACTTGAAGTTTTTAATTTGAAGTTATACTCTGATGGGTGATAATCAAGAAAGATTGTCAGTTTCCTCATCGTCGCTGACAACAGCCCAAGCTGAAGGGGATTCACTCATGATAGTTGAGGAGTCTTGGATGATTGCAGAAGAGAGAGCTCATGAGATACTAAGCGTTATCCAACCTTTCTTTGTTTCAGATAGAAATAGGAATGAAATCATTGATTACGTACGAGCTCTAATCAAGAGTCATGATGGAATTGAGGTTTGAAACCCCAATTACTCTAACACTCTTGATTGTTTTTTATGGTCGTTAATTTTCAAATTGCAATTTGTATCTACAGGTATTTTCATTTGGTTCAGTGCCACTGAAAACATATCTCCCAGATGGAGATATTGATATGACGGTCATAACTAAGCAAAATATGGAGCATAAATTCTTTGAAAAAATGTACAATACACTTAAGAGTGAAGAAGGAAAACCTGAATTCGATGTAACTGATGTTAAGTATATCCCTGCACAGGTTTGTTTCCTTTTGGTTTCTGCTTTGCTTTGTACTAAGAATGCTCCAGAAAACATTCTCGTGAACTTTTGCCCTTATGGATTGTAGGTCAAGGTCATAAAATGCAACATCAGGAACATTGCTGTTGATATCTCCTTTAATCAAATGGCGGGTCTCTGTGCTTTATGTTTTCTGGAACAGGTACCATCACCTGTTCAAGAGTAGGCTCTAGAAATCTAGTAAACATATCATTTACTCAGCTTTGATTCGTAGTCACTGAGTTCTAATATTTGTTCTGATTTACTTTCAGGTTGACCAACTCTTTGGAAGAGATCATCTTTTTAAGCGTAGCATCATCTTAATTAAAGCTTGGTGCTATTATGAGAGCAGAATTCTTGGTGCCAACATGGGATTGTTCTCAACATATGCATTGTCAATACTAGTCTTGTACATCATCAACCTATTTCATTCATCATTATCCGGCCCTTTATCGGTAATCACTCTAATTTCTCTGGAGCTGTAGCATCGTCTACAATTGATATATGCAAAAGATGAGATTAAAGTCATATTCTTCAACAGGTTCTCTACAAGTTCTTGGATTACTATGGTTCATTTGATTGGAGCAACTACTGTATCAGTCTCAGTGGTCCTGTGCCAATATCTCGTCTTCCAGAACTTATGGGTAAGGATGATGTCAAAAACCGCAAACACTTCTTATTTGATGTTTTGGGTTTGATAGTCTCTCTATCTCTTTTACAGCGGCTTCTCCAGAAAATGGGCAGGAGTTATTGCTTGACCAGAAGTTTGTAAGAGATTGTGTCAAGTTATATACTGCTCCAACCAAACCTGTTGAAACAAATGGTCTTGAGTTTCCTATCAAACATCTCAACATAGTTGATCCTCTTAAATACAGCAACAACCTCGGAAAAAGTGTTACAATAGGTACGTTATTGATAGAGTTCTATAACCATTTGTACCAGTATAAAAATGTTTATTTAAAAAAAAAACATTTTGTTAGGAAATGTCAAACGAGTAAAACATGCTTTTACACTGGGAGCTCGAAAGCTCAGAGATGTTCTTTCACTACCTGGTGAAACCATTGGATGGAGACTGGAGAAGTACTTTGGCAATGCTTTGGAGAGGAATGGTAAGGGACAAAGGCAAGATGTGAAAGATCCTGTTACTGCGTTTGGTACTGGAAGGTCAGAACTATCTGACCTCAGTGGAGACTTTGAAGGTTACTTTGGAAGACTTGCGAGTTACCAAAACAATGAGTTTTATCTAAGAGCCATGAATGGTTCAACCTCAATTCAGCCTAATGTCTTTCAAAACATGGGAAAGAGGAGAGGAACAGGAACTTATATTCCTGATATGGTATGTGATTTCTAGCTTCTGAATTATTGGCTTAGAATTTTAACTTGTTGCTGCAATCTTCTAAAATTCTTGCTCACTGGTTGTTGCAGAGTCAACAGCTGTACCATGCCAGGTTCAGAGGTTCGGGTGCTGGAAACTCAGCATCTCATCATATAGGAGCCAGTAGTAGCTGCAATCTTTCTGGTGAAGTGTCTACTTCTTCTGCCAGTATCAAAGGAGAAGAATGTGTGAAATCAGAGCCTTGTCAGTCTTCACCACCAGAAAACATAGGAGATTCTATATCTTCAAAAACACTGGAAATGGAGAATGGCAAAGAAGAAGAGAGCAAAACCTCCCAAAAGTTGAAGAGTTCTTGAATTTAGTGATTGTGACAGAATCTTTGGTTGGTCTCTTGGTTTCCCTATAGGATAACTATGTTGTATCTTTAATTGCATGGAAAAACTCTTTTTAGGATTTAAAAGATTCATCAGGAATTTGATTACTTTCTGTTGATCAATGTTTCTTGAGAGATATCTTCTTCATTGTTGGTAAGACAGTGCATACACTAGTGGTATGTATAGATTAAAAGTTACTGAAAAATTTGATTTGCCATTTGTTTTTTGCTCGGAGTTTACTTTCTTTTGATTCTCGATCAATTTTTATACAAGATCTCTTGCCATTCTTAGCCTTTTCAGAAACAAATGATCTAAAAGCATTTATATATTTAGTTAAAACATTAACACACATGTTCTAGGTATTGTATAACCAGACCTATGAAGGTTTTAAGGGTAAAAACAGCTTTCATGTATTGCAAAATACACAAGAAGCTGTTCACAATCACACAGGGGAAATCTTTGGATTTGAATGCCTCACAAGAAGGGACTGTACATCAGTGTGTGATATTTCCAGGGAGTGAGCTTGTAACAGTCATGCGCGTCTACTTGAGCTTCAAAAGGAGACGGAGGCATTGTGGGTTACATCTTTGTGCTGCCACAAATCTCGAACCAAGACGCTAATGGTAGATTCAAGACCAACCATATCTGATGATGATGTAATCGTTGCAGGCTTATAATAACGTTTCCAGGGAGCAGCTACCATTTGGTCACTAACCACAATTGTGGCACCTAAGTCATACCGGTTGATACTCATCCTTTCCATTAGCTTGAATTTTCCTTCCTTGAACACCAAGTGGCTATGCAACCAGAAGTATTCTCAGATTCTACAATGGATATGCCGAAAATCATGTAAGCAGTTAAGCTAACAAGTATAAAAAATATGGATGTTCACCTTGGTTTACAGCAATGACATCCTTATTGCTCAAAATCTGAAAAGTTTAAGTGGTCATGTTTCTTACATCACAACCAATCAAATGTGGATTGATGCCTGCAGGAGAACCAGGAGGTAGAGATTAAATCAAGGATGTAAAAGAAGATCAAGACCACAATATCCAGATCTAATGCAATGTAAACGACTGTGATCAGTACTTCAACTGTAACAGGTCCAGCATATGCAGCTCAATTCTTATGCAAACCAGTAATTGTAGTCATACTTCGTAAACAACAAAAAAGAGAGAGAATAAAGCAATAAGATTATGATTTAAATAAAAACAATCCATTTCCAAGCAACTCAATGTTCATAAACTACACAAATCTTATATTAAAGAGCAAATGAAACGCCAAGTGCCAAGAGATTTTCACCTTGCCCATGTATCGTTGATATCATCAGGTGTGCGCCGAGCCGCCAACTGCTTCTGATGAGTTGGTAATTAGTCAAGTACCGAACCGGCGACCAAACCGTACGTGGCTTGACAGATTATTATCTTCTTTTTTTAATTATTGCTGCATGTATTAGTTATGGTCTTGTGCTCATGTCCTCTTTTCAAGGAGAGAGTAAGTCACGATGCCCATGTTTCCCTTTATGTAATTTGCTTCCATAACTGTTGGAACTTATGGTTCTAGTTTCTTTATTTAAATGAGAAAAGCCAAAGGAAAAAAGACAGAGAAAAAAATTGAAGTAACTTGTGTTTTGTTTTTATTAGTTTGTTTTTCACAAACTCTCTTAGCTTTGAAGAAGGGTCTTAATTGGCATCAAAGCAACTTGTGTTCTAAGATATCAAAAGGGTGATTAGGTTCACTCCTAACAGCTTCGAACACCCATACAAACAGGAAAAAAGGTATATGAATGTTACTAGATTTAATAACTTTTATACAAAATCTCTTCAATTTTAGCTTTTACGTAAACAAAATGGCCTTAAAAGCATTTCTTTATTTTGGACAAGATCTCGTTGTTCAAAAAAAAAAGGGTACAGGATCTCTTCAATTTTTTTTTAACACGTTATAGGTTTTGTACAACCATTGGTGAATAACAGCAGCTTTCATGTGTTATAAAATACAAAAAGTTGTACACAATCACATTGAAATCTTTGGATTTGAATGCGCTACAAGGGACTACACATCAGAACTTGATACTGCGTGGGGAATGAGAACGTACATGTGACGGTCGTGGTCGTGGTAAATAAGTATAAGTCAAAAACAGAATACATAAAAGTTTGAGCAATAAGGAGAAACTTCTCAGCACAATGATTGAAGAGAGCCATCCAAGACAGCTTCCCAGATACACCAAAATATACCTTGTAATATACTTTAAGTTTTGTACCATAAATACCAAGCTATGGTGTGAGTTGTGAATCAAACCAAATTGAATCTAAAAGTTTTCTGTAATCTAAACGTCTGAGTTCTTTGTAAAATCTCTTTCAAATATTCACAATAAAATAAGGATTTTTAATGTTAAAACTCCTCAACTAAGTTTGTTTTGGGTAAAAAACCCCAAACTAAGTATTTAACGAAAAAACCCTAAACTAATTTTATTTAATAAATTAATAAAATAAAGCATGTTTTTGTAAATTATTTATGGCAACTTAAACACATCATCCTAAATCCACATTTGATCGTATTCGATTATGTTCATAGATTTGTATTCAATCGGTAACAACTTTGTTGAATTGTAAATATTTTTTTTATTTTTTTGCAGATGTATAAATCTCAATTTCAGATTGATGCTCAAAGCTGTTTTAATTCCTTTGAATTCATTCACCAACAAAGCACATACTGAATCAAACGATCTACACATACTGAATCAAACGCAGACAATTGTCTCAGGCTGTATTAATTCAAGAAGATACAGCACAAGGGCATTACCAAATGATGAATTGAGAACATTAAAACGAATGTAAACTTACTTCTTACTTCACTTGCTCCTGTCTCTAGCTCAGTGTGGCATGGGCTTCGCATGTATGCTGCAAAACAAAAGATGTTGATGCTATTAAATACATAGAGCAAGTAAAGACTGTAGAAGAGTGTAAAAACTCAGTAGAAGTTAGAAAGCATACGGTTTGATTCTTCCGTGAGTGCCTTTGCTTATGGGCTTAGTTCACTAAAATGTGAGATATGAAGAGGGCATCCACATCCAGACATTTAACCTCCAAAATTTTTGTTCTTACACATGTGTGATTGTTTTACATACCTCCAAAATTTTTGTTCTTACACATGTGGATCATCTATTCTTAGCTTGAGCAGTTTGTCCCACACCATGACAAAAACGTGATTGTGAGCTATAACATCACCAATGTATCTTTTTATTTTCAGCAATAGCAACTTCCCGACGGCGTTGGCTGTTTCTCTAGTTCTCTGATTATAACATAATTCCACATAAGACTGAGACGGCTCTGAACATGAAAACATTATTCAGAAACTGGCAACATATATAAGAACATCAGAAGAGTAGTTTAACTAGCAATTCGCCTAATGACATCAATGAGGATCAAAATATAAAAAACAAATGTTATTCTAACGGTTTCGAATGAGTCAGAGGAACACTTACAAAAGTGTTACAGTTTCTGATAACTAAGTTCCACAATTTCTAGCTATCAAAACAAAGGTATCACCATGTTGGTCAGTGACTTCTTCTCGCTCCCTTTACCTTATGCTATTGCCGGAGAAGGAAACAAGGAGAAGGTAAAATCAGGGTTTATCTAAAGGGAAACATCTAAAACTAATCTCTAAAGCGAATATTAAATTGAAATACCAATCATTTTCCTAATCAGCTCTATCACGCAAATCTTTACCGAAGTTGAACAAAGCATAGGAAACACTACCAACACACTAAATATATGACAATTAGGAAACACAAACACCTGACTCTGATTCCAGAAGCAATAATATTGTGGAAGTGTTCTGCAGGAGATACTCAGATCCATTTATATACAAACAGATCAAGCATTTCTCTAAGTAGAGAGAAAAGACTGCTAGAAAATAAAAAGTAGCAGGAACAAACTTTTGTTCAGCTTCTGTTTCTAATTGACGTATCACGTATATAAAGTTACAGGAACTACAATTACGTCAACCAGTCCAAGTACAAATGACATACTTTCATATCCAAATCAAGTGACTTTGAAGCTAGCTCTTCCAGCCACAGGAGACAGGACGATCCGAAGGCATAGCTGAGCTGTATTGTCGTTTACAGCAAAACTCACATGCCTCCAAATGAGATGTTGACGGGGACTGCTGACATTAAACAGAGTCACATAAGTCGATATGTACTAAAGAGGAAATGATTTATCAAAATGAAGACAGTATCTACCCCAGGAGCGGACCCACGTTGATGAGTACTGGGTCACGTGCCCCCAACTAATTATATATATGTTTTGTTCATTTTACCAAGTTTTGGCAAGTATCCCAGTGGTTTCAGTGTGCCCCCCTCTATAGTTTGTGTGAATAGTTCGATGCTCCGTATTCCCTTAATTGATTTTTTTTTTTTTCTTCACCACCGTTGTACTCTGGTTCACGGGAACGTTTTCCGGTGAACCTCTCTCTGGCTGTCGACGGACAAGCCACACCGTCAACTTTGTCCTTGCTCTTCAATTGCTCATGGAGTTCAGATCTCAACGTACAAACTCTCGCTTTCCGCCACCGGGAAGTGAGACAACAAATCGACTGGGTGTTGCACTTTTTCACTTATACGACGCCAGAATCCACGACAACTCAAGCCTCGATCTGGATCTAATCCGAAGCTCTTCACTTTTCTCGCCTCTAAGTGTGTTGTCATCTTCCCATGTGTGCCCTCTTCTCAACCGCGGCTCAGCTTACCTTCACCAACCGTCTCCTTCGCCATCCGGCTTCGATGGTAACCCAGCTTACCTCAGTAAACTTGTCTCTCCGCCGGCGAGTGCCATATATCTCTCAGTCGACGTCATACGTACCATCTCCGACCTTCAACCGAGATCCATGACGTCTCGTAACTTCCCGGTGTATGCCTTTGCTTCTGAACTGAGATCTATACCTAAGTGGGCCTGGCCCAACTCTTTTGCTGAAGCTTATAACCAAATTATCAAGATTCTAAAGGCCAGACTATCAGTTCTAGACGTGAGATATTTAGCTGCTGGTCTGAATTCTTTGGATAATTTGAAGATTTCCCATGGGTTCATAGGGGTTTATAATCTGAGATTATTGCAATATCACTTCTTTAGGAAGAATTTGTCATCATCCTCCTCTAATGAGGAGAGTATTTCACCACCATACCTTCCTTCAATGAATGGAGATGTCCTCTTGGGTTCTATCCCGAGCTTTTGTTTCAACTCACTCACCGGTTTGTCACCTTGTGTAGCGGTCTGTACGGGGCCAGAAGGTGCAATTGAGATTACTCTGGTTCTTCTCGTTGGTGGGGGTTGTCCCTCAACGTCACTTGTGACTATTTCTCAGCTGTCCGACTTTGTCGTGAAGGTTCTCCAGGCGCATTCAAGCATTGTCTTGAATCCGCTGTCTTTTTCATATGAAGATTTACCCTGTTTGATTTCATTTCTCCTTGTAGTTTATTGTTTGTTTCTAAGAGGATGTTTAATTTCCTCTTGTCTTTGTAGTTCATGAAGTTATGTTTTAAGAAAGTTGTGTTTCAAAAAAAAAAACCAAAGTCTTTAAGATAGAAACGAGCAGAGAGAGATTGAATGAATTTATTTAGGATATCAGTGTGGCTTCCTGTGATGATCAAGTCGTCAACGTAGACGAGCATGTAGAGGATGATGTTGTTGTGATTGTAGACGAAGAGAGATGCATCAGCTAATGAATTTTTGAACCCGGACTGAAGGAGAAATGTCTTGAGCTCATTGTACCAAGCCCTAGGAGCTTGCTTGAGCCCATATATTGCTTTGTGTAGTTTACACACCGCCGTGGGGTTTGATGGATCTTGGAAACCCGGTGGTTGAGTCATGAACACATCATCCTCAAGCTTGCCTTGCAAAAAGGCATTGTTGATATCCAGTTGTCGAAGAGGCCACTGGCGTGAGACAGCAATACTAAGAACTTGTCTGATTGTTGCAGGCTTTACAACTGGACTGAAAGTGTCATGGAAATCGATTCCCGGCCTTTGATGAAACCCCTTAGCTACAAGACGCGCTTTGAATATGTCAACCGCTCCATTTGGTAGTCTTTTAATTGTGAAAATCCACCTGCATCCAACAATATTAGAAGCCATTTCAGGAGTGACCAGAGTATAAGTTTTATTTCGAAATAAAGAATCTATTTCAGCCTGCATTGCAGCTCTCCACCGAGGATCTTTGAGAGCTTGTGCAACTGATGTAGGTATTGTCTCCGTTGGCTGTTGGACAGTGGCGTGAAGGTTGAGCTTGTTAACAGGCTTGCGGGTTCTAGTGCTTATGCGTGGGGGTGGCTGTTGTGGTGCTGCAGGTTGTTGTGGTGCTTCAGTTTGTTGAGTCGCTGAAGTTGCTGCAACAGTTGTTGTTGAAGGTATTGTAGTAGGAGAAATCGCATCAGGTACTGCAGTAGGAGAAGGAACTGGATTGGTAGTTGCTGGAGCAGGGATGGGTTGTGTTGATTGCACTGGTGGTTGATATCTCTGAGTAGGCGTACGGTTGACGGCCTAGCCGGTGTCTCCTCTACTTGTGCTGGCCCATTTGATGTGAGATTTCCTGCAACACTAAAGGGAAAAACATTTTCATGAAACAACACATGACGTGAGGTATAAATCCTCGAGTTAGTACGATCAAGACAAAAATAAGCGCTCTGTGTAATAGAGTATCCTAAGAACACACAAGGTGTTGAGCGAGCATCAAGTTTGTTAGATGCATATGGCCTGAGCCAGGGGAAACACAAGCAGCCAAAAAATTTTAATTTTTCAAAGTTTGGAGTCTGAGAAAACAGAATTTGAAATGGCGACGTGAGTTGAAGTAGAGGTGTAGGCATACGGTTAATTAAGTATACTGCAGCTGCAAATGCATAAGTCCAATATGACCGAGGCATTAATTATATATAAAATTCATTACAGATATTTTTTTAAATTAATAAATTAGTGATTCATCTAAAAATTATTTATAAATCAATGACTAAGCTAAAACCTAATTAAAACATGACAAATAAACAAAATTGACTAAAATCATGGAAAACATGACAAATAAGCAAAATCAAAATAATTATATATCTAATTACATATTTTATAGCTGTATTATTTAAATTAATAAATTATGGACTCAACTAAAAACTATTAATAAATTAATGACTTAGCTTAAACCTAATTAATAAATAAGCAAAATTACCTAAAATAATGGAAATCATGACAAATAAACTAAACTAGATCTCGACCAGTGCAACCGCGCGGGTTTTTGTTTTCATATAATTTTATATAAATATTTTGTTTTCAACTCTAATTGGTATATATTATAATATGCATGGGTCTATCAATTTTTAAAACATAATAATTTTACGGTATATTTTTTCATTGAATAGATTGTTTCAAACTTTCACATGTATTTGTATCTTCTTCCATATATAATTTTCGGATTATTATTTCATTATTAAAATCGTAACTATATATATAAAGATTAGTACAATATTGTTTTATTGACATATTCAAAGATATTGAAACACTTCACAAATTTAGAAAGTTTTTAAGAAATTAAAATTTTCGCTTCATAGATTTATATTATCAAGTAAATAATTAAATATTTAGTTTTTGTTTAATTTTAAAATAAACTATATAGCTTAAAATTTATTTTCATTGGTTTAAGGTATCAAAGATTAATCATTGTTAGATAATATGATTTTGTTATTTAAATAAAAAAATCTTTATAATTTTAAAAGTTAACATCGACAAATATTTAAATATTTAACATATGACGTTATAGTATTACAACATTAAATTATATCTATTTTATTTATACTATCTATAAATCTAATGGATCATCTATTGTTTAAATCCAATTATTAATAGCCCAATAAAAATTTTTGGTAGGTCCAAAATTTAAGTGATAAGATTAGAGATTGAATGTAACATGATTTTCTAGGAATAGGTCCATTAGGTCCATTTTCAAAAAAATCACACATGAATAAAGTTGTGACTTCTGTTTTAATATTTAAAATCACTTCATAAATAGTAGTACGATAGATTTTGTCAACGTTACTAACAATGAAAAAAATATTATTCTAGTTGACCTTTATAACATCTATATTACTATTAGCAAAATAAACAAAAGTAAAAAAAAAATCTGACGCCTGATAAATCACCCGATCATGATCACTAAATTCCCACGTTACCACATTAACACACATTTAAATTATTCATTTGTGGCCCTCTATCCATTTCAACCCCAACACATACACACCACATGAATGTTTACTATCTAGTGCACCACAATATTCAATTTCCGTTACTTGGAATCAGAGCGAAATCCAAAATATGGTTCTAAGAGCACTTCCTTCTTCAACACGACGGTGGGTTCATCATCTCCACGACCAAAATAAACGGAAATACGAGGAGAAGAAGGAAAAGGAGACTTCGTTGTTCACTAGACAAACGGGTGTCTTAGACTTTTCACAGGCTCGGTCGGAGAAACACACCGAACTTCTCTACTAGGCCCGTGAAGCCACCAAATGAGTTTGTATTTTTTTTTGAAACTGAACCAAATGAGTTTATATTAATAAGAAACAAAATGCTTTTAACCAAAAAGAAAACGAAACAAAATGCAAATTAAACGACAGTAACTTTTTTTATATTTTTAACGACAATAACTTGACACCAACGAAAATAAAAACAATTCCTTTCCGGCTCATCTCCACCAGCAATCTCACGGCCCTCTTCATCACATTCCATCATATATCTTCTAGAAAAGCCTTCCTTGAACCACTCCATTACTTAAGCAAGAAGGAACTGGAAGCAGCTCAAGCGGTGGAGCCCCAAGACTTTGGTTAACAAAAGAATGACTCATGAGCTCCTCCGCGGTGACTCTAGCCCTCGGATTCCGCACTCTACATCTCCTCACAAAGTCCCAAGTCATCTGCGATAGAGTCCCCGGCACGTAATCACTCCATCCACTTATAGTAATACCCATCATCTCAATCACCATGGTACCTAAGGACCAGATATCAACCGCCGACGAGATCACTCCACGTGGCCCGACCGCCTCAGGAGCCAAATAACCCGGATTGTCCTCGAACAAAGACCCATCCACTGGATCAGGTCCATTGGGTTCCTTAGCCGAACCGAAGTCACCAAGTTTGAGCTCGCAAAGATCTTCCTGAGCATAGCTCGGGAAGATGAGTATGTTCTCTGGCTTGAGATCACAATGGACATAACCGTGTTGGTGAAGATCCCTGAGCCCTTCAAGAACCTGGAAAATGCAATAACCGATGACGTTCTCCGGTAATGTCCCACCGGCTTTGGTCAGCATGTCTTTGAGTGAACCATGTGGTGCGACTTCCATGTGAATGGAACAGACTTTCACGTTGAATGGCATGGTTTCGTAGGAAACAGCAGGGCTCGTGGCTCTCACGGTGTTGAAATTGATTGAAAAGAAGCGATCCATGATCCTTACTTCTTTCTCGAGATCCTCTGAGTATTTGAGGAAAGATGTTTTCTTAGCCATGAGTAGTCCATCGTTGTTTCGAACCAGGGTGACATAGCCATAGTTTCCTTGCCCGAGAAAGCCTAGTTTTGGTAATGGAGTCTCGTCTAAAAACCACGAACCATATGACATGTTTAGAGTAATGGAGTCTCGTCTAAATTACAGTATTAGGGGTTTTTTTTTTTTTGCTTGAGAGACTTGAGAGATTTTGAAGATTGCTTTCTGAAGCATTACGTATATATATATTAGAAATCTGATTGGAAAGTAATTAAGCGGGGTTTGACTTCACTTGTAATTAAGAGTTTATTTGCATATATGTTAATATGAAAAAAATTATATGTTGACCGGAAATTAAGTTGCATGTTCAAAGTCAAATGTTTTTTTGGCCCATTATTAATTTTAGATATTCGGTCAAATTCTTCTTTTTTGGGCACATTATTTATGTTTCAGATATGTGTTGCTATTAGTCAATTTAAGCTTTTGGCACACTATTTATTTTTTTGTAAATAAATTATTTTAGTGTTTTATTTATTTTTGATATAAGTTTTCGTTATCTTTACTGGTTTAGTATTTGGTTTTTGAAACCTAAAACCCAATAATTTTATATAATAAACATCTATAGTAGTTTAGCCTAATATTTACATTACATATTGACTTATGTTTACTTTTTACATTTTTAACTCAATCGGAATATTTTTGGTAATAGCGAAGTTACTGGCCTACATTACAACATAAAAACACATAATTTGTAAACCTATATATAGAAACTAACCATTACCATTAGTCCTTACTTTGTTAGAAACAAATGACAAACGAATGATAAATTAGATATATACATATCTGTATTTATAAAAATTTATTATAAGTTTATAATATTAAATATATACATATCTGTTTATAAATATAATTTAAATTTACCAAAATTGTTTATTTTATTTTAATTATATATATATATTTTTTTGATAAACTCTATCGGCTGATCCGGTCGGCCTCGGGAGTAGAGTGGACTGGGTACCACACTGCCTGACCCGAGTTTGGAATACCTTCCGACTAATGTCAGGGGGTGAACCGATCATCTGTTACAATCTACCATGTAAACCACTTGGGCCGAAGCCCAAGCCCAGACTGGCCAAATGATGATAATTTAGTTCCCAAGGGGAATCGAATCCATGACTGATGTGAGTACACACCAAGCCCCAAGAGATTACCACTAGACTACCACCACTTGGTTATTTTAATTTATCAAAATTTATGTTAAAATATTAGATACTTTAATTGGATTTTTCGTAGTTTTTAGAACTCCGCAATTAAATACTAATATTTATATATACATATGCATATTAAGAAACTTTGGAAGAGAACCTCCTTCCATTGGGGGTGATCTAAGACAGTGACGTTTTGTTTATTAAAAATATTAAGATTGTCTAAAGTTGAGTTTTTTTTTATCTACGATACAATGTAACAAGTATAAAATAATGGAAGTTCACCTTGGTTTAAAGTGATGACCTCCTTACTCAAAAGTTTCAGCGGTTGTTACTTACATTACAACCAATAAAAAATGGTGCCTACAGAAGAACCATTAGGCAGAGATCAAATTAAGGATTATATAAGAAAATTAAGAAACCATGAAATTAGTTTGAATACCTTCATTTTTGCTTAAATGACCACGATACTCCTCGTAAGTCTTCCTAACTTCCAACATATGCGGATCTAGTGCAATGTAAACGAGTGTGATCAATAATTCAAGTGCACTAGGTGTGACTCCAGCTGAGAACACTTTTTGAGATCTTAAATGAATGTATACCATTAGTCCAGCATATGCAGCCCACTGGTTATACAAATCAGCAGCTTTAGGCATAATTCATAAACAACAAAAAAAGAAGAAGCTTAAAGCAATTTGATCATAACTTGAACAAACCAATCCATCTCCAAGCAACTCAATGTTCATACTACTCAAGTCTCAGTAAAAACATATGAAACGCCAGGTTTATCTAATACAATACATGTTAACTTGTCCATGTATCGTTGATGGCATCAGTTGTGCGCCAACTGTTTCCAACTTCTTCTGCCCATAACTGCAAACACGAAAACATGGTAAATAAAAGGTATTAATTTTACTCGTCCTATGTGAAGAAATTTTGATTTATGAACCACTCACAAAGTGAGTAGAAGATTGAGCTACCAGTAACATATAGTGCATCACACATTGGAGGATATCTCGACACCATAAACAGTAACAAGTGTTTTTTTTTTTTGAAAACTTATTCCAAAAAGAGTTCATGATATATGGTGCCATATCAAATTATAAAGATCAAATCTTTCCATGGGACAAGGGCTTTATACCTAGGTTGAAACCAGTGCCGTGCGAGCCTTTAGAACTGCCATAAACGATTAAAAATAAAATGCCTACATTTAACTACAAAATGTTACCACAGTTAGTACATATATTAGAAATAAATAAAACTAATCAACTAAACAAATATTAGTCTTTACTTTTCCAAAGAAAAATATTAAGTTAAGTTTAAATCATTTAACCAGTTCTATTAAAATAAATAATATGACTAATATTTTATATGATATTCTTAAAGAAATATAAAATAGTCAAATCAAACAATCTTTTATATGAAATAACCAATTTTTATTTATTATATTGATTTTTTAACATTTAAAATGATTATATACAATTTTGGTTTCTTAAGTATGAAAGCTATATTTTATAATATACTCTTGTTTTCTTTATCATAACTATCATAAAAATTTCTCTAAACATTTTATTTCATTTGTATTCTTATTAATTGAATAGAGAAAACTAAAAAAATACCTTTATTATTTTGAAAAAATTAGATGTCCTAAGCCAATGCTTCAAATTTTTAGGCACGGTATATATATATATATATATATATATATATATTTCAGATAATCCACACCCTGGAAAACAAAACAGAGCTTCCACCAAACATTAAAACAGTACGATCTTTGTATGTAAAATGAGGGATGCAAGATAATCACTTTAAAAATACTTACGAAAAAGCAAAAGAATGGGGACGTTAAACATTATCTATACTATTAAAAATGAACTACATATTGAAACTAACCCTTAAAACGATAACTTAATTACACCTAAATACCACTGAAGTATTAACTAATCCTAATTTTAAGAATTAATTGTATTTTTCTTATTTAATACATAACTTCCTAAATCAAATGTACAATAAATTCATATGTACCACAATTAAGGGGGGTTATTGTGAAAAATATTCTATAGGAATTATTAAATTTTGAGATTCCGTTGTTATTGGTTTGTGAATTTTTAAAATCTAAATAAAATCCATTGTTATTGGGGTGATGATTTTTAAATTCCACTCAAAACCCTTTGTCATTAGAAAAATTTAGTTTTCATTGATTTTAAGATTATATTAAAATCTATTGTTATTGGGATGTAAATTTTCTTTGTTTTTACTCATAGTACTCAACTTGGAGAATATCATCTATACCCATAAGATTTTTGAAATCAAAGTAATAAAATACACTCACATACAAAAACTCAAATTGAGGAATGAAATAATATACAAATCACAACTTTAACATAATACAATTCACAACTTAAAAAAAATAGAAAAAATATTAAAAATTTAAAATAAAAATTGTAAAAATAGTTTTAAAAAGCACTTTCGAATTTAAAAAAAAACATTTCAAAAATAATAATTCAAATTTTTTTACAAAAATTCAAATTTAAAACGTATATTTTGAAATTATATAAAAAATATTTTTATTATTTATTATTTATATATCTATAAAGTAAAAGTATAAATTAAATTTTTTGATCATTTTATTTCTTGAGATCTTTTTTGTGAGAAAAACTTTTTTAAAAGTTGTTTAAGAATTGCCTTAATTGAAATGATTTTCTTTCCATTTTTTTTTCCATTTTTTTCTACCACCTTTAATTTCTTACTTTAAAAATTAATAACAATCAATAGAATTCTATACACAAGTAATGAAAATCTATGTAAAAGTATTTGATAAAATTTATTCAATCTAGTTAACTTGTAAAATCCTCTCAACTATTAAAATCATCAAATTCCACAAAAATTCATGTTCCAATAACCTCCCCAAGGCTCAAATTCGTAAGTCTCAAACTATTCAAATATCTTATCTAATAACTTTGATTGATAAATAATAGTATACAGTAATTTTTTTTTGAACAACCCAATAAATTCTTTATTTATTCTTTATTTATGATTATTAAAGAATAAATATTATATCCCATTTGATCTTCTTCTGATAGGTTGTATCCTTTTTGAAACATGTTACTTTAAAACGATGAACGCTCCTGATTATAATGTGTAGAAGGTAATAGAATTTTTTTTGGCTGCATGGTAGATAGTATCCAAAGCCCGTTAATATTTTTGATATAACTTTTTGTTTCTTTTACTAATGTTAGAACTTTTGTTTATTTTTCATATATCAACCGTGGACTCTATGCGTGAGTGTATATAATACTAATATTATTTATGTTTATTTTAGATATAATTTTTGTTTCAATTTTTTTTTAATAATCGAGTAATCGATACTATAATAATAAATATTATTGGGGATGCATACGCCAACTATATTTTATATGAAATCTGTTTTAAAATAGGAAACCTACATTATGCTTAATTTTTGAAAATTTGAAACAAATAATATTTTAATTTTTCAAATTCTATGAATTCAATTTTTTTTATGATTAATGAGATATACACACATTCAAAAGATATCTGAATCTAAACGAACTAAATATATTATTTTCCACATTAATTATTTTATTGATTTTTATACTCGACGTTTGTTACAAAATATTAAGTTTTTCTTTTGGATACCTATTTGAAATGTCCTTAATTTTCTTTGAATATTACATTTTCTGTCATTATCATTTAATTACAATAGAACAATAAAACACTCTTTTAAATATATATTACTTTCAAAAAATAATTAAATCAATATAATTTATATATTTCAATTAATTCAATATGAGTCACAAAGATATTCAAGTAAATTGAAAATGAAATATTTTTGGGAGTACTGTTAAAGTTAGCTATTTTTCGTGATTATTATTGCAATAAATAGTTATGTTATGCCATATCTTATTAAATAGGAGATATGCTTTAAATTTTTTAGTAAAATTTTTGAAAATATTTAATTTCCGACTTCCATCAATCAGAAACTTATATATGTCACAAAACTATATATATAGAGAGTGTACTATATCGAAAGCGTCTACCAAAAACACTATTGTTAGCACAAACGCAATTCCATAGATTTGTCAAATCGTGTAATATAGCTGCAACAACGTAAATGATTGGTTTCATTTAAGTAAAACATTCTAGATTCGGTTGGTGAATCGAAGTAGAGGTAAGCGTTCCCACGCTTTGAAGGAAACACAACCAACACAATTATACATATAATTAGACCCATTTTTTTACAAAAATAAATACTTCCAAAATTTTATATTTTTTCATTCGATTTTATCGAGAAAAATCCAGTTTTTTAAAGCGCGAGTCAAAAGCTAGTTAAATATTAATTTTGACAAGCAGATTCGACAAAAGAAAAAAAAATATCAAATAATACTAAATGACCGTTTACATCGGTCTGTAGTAAAAAATTGCAATACTTATGAGAAAGGAAAATAGAGAAACTAACCGTTGAATTTTGCAGTTGTATCTAGTAAAAAAAGGAAAATTGTGAAAAATATGAAAAAGAAAAAAGGAAATTTCATTTGCAATTTTTTGTTTATCTTCTTTTATGATTTTAAACAATTTGTTTCAGTTGTAAAGGTATGATGATTTAGTGAAATTTTTCGATTTTGTATGATTTCACTATGGATTCCTATAGAGAACTCATCTTCCATAAAGCTGTCACGAAAATTAGTTGACCCATTTGATTTTGGTACATGATTGGTGAAACCAAACAAAATGCCCACGATGGTTTTGTATAACGCATGTGGATAAGACTAGGTCTGGGCGTTCGGATACCCGTTCGGGTTCAGATCGGGTGATTCGGATTTTCGGGTTTTTGACTTTTCGGGTGGAGATGTACAGAACCCGTTCGGGTTATTTTATACTTCAGATCGGGTTTGGGTTTTTAAGGTTCGGGTTCGGGTTATTTCGGGTATAACCGAACTATGTAACAAATAATAATAAAAAATCCATGTATCTTTGATTTGACCATGTAAGACCAGAAACAACACTATTGTCTGTTGAAGTTACATTATTGATCAATTTAATAAAAGATTTATGATCTTTCTGATTTTTTATTACTTTGATGAACACGAACTTGTATTTTTTTTCTTCGTGTAATTTATATTTGTATTATCTTGAATAGAAAATGATAAAGAATCCATCTATTCATAAATTAAAATCAAAAAGACATCAAAATCAAACGCTGGATAATCATGAATGTCTAAGCTCATGCTTGTGTAAAGAGCAAAGAGAAAATAAAAGCTTACTTGTAATCAAACATAAATCAAAATCGCAAAGTATAATGATTCATACTTGTAATCGGTCTGAGTTTGAGTATGTATTGAACATATACGAAGATGAAGATGATGAGAAATCACTAGCAATTGAAGAAGAGAAGATGAAAAGTTGATTGGGAATGGAAGAGTAGGTTTAGGGTTAGCTATATATATTCGGGTACTTCGGGTAATTGGTTCGGATATCGGATATAACCGATCGGGTACGGATATCCGAACTGACTAAATCCTAAACCCGTTCGGGTTTTTTTATAGTTCGGTTCGGGTTTTTCGGATCGGTTCGGATTCGGGTTTCGGTTAATATGCCCACACCTACATAAGACTATCTATTTTTTTCATGTTTCTCTGTTCTTTTTGTTAAAATGAGATTCACCACGAAAATAATAAACATGACTATATGAATGCCTCGGTCCAATGCCATATATGCTCGACCTCAATTGCCTTCCGTCAATATCTTGGACATGTGTACTTAGACCATCACCAACTGATCCTAGAATTCTTAAGGCTAGAAGCTACTACAAAGCATCACAAATGATCAAGTCTTTCACATAGTTTGATTGAAACAAGAAATATGGGAATATCTTATAAGTTCAACTTGCTGAAATCAATAATTTTTATTATTTTCTTTGAAATATTAATAAACTAGATTATATCTATAAATGGTTCTTACTTGAATTCCAATCAGCTAATTGTATAATCGTAAGATGATGCTCTCAAAGCCTCCTAAAAACTTATTTTTGTTTTACGATGTAGAAAATAAAATCCATTGACAGTAGTACAAAGATAAGAAAAAATAAAAATTTAGTGATGAATATTAGAAAATGAACTCTTTTTACAAGGGAATAAAAATCATAAATACATGAACTTGTTTCTCGTGCTAATTCCAGTAATACAGATTCTTACATACTCATCTATACTATTATTTGCGAAGTGATTTTTCACATTTGAGCTCTCAAGTTAAAAGTTAGAGCGGTTAAAATTAATTATACCCTTAATAAATTTTTATATATAATTTATTATATAATTAAAATGAATTTTATATTTATACTATTTTATATTTTTTTAAATAAGAAAACTCTTATATACTTTGTTGTTATTTTGAAACAATATTTTCTGTTATAAAAGTTAAAAAATTAAGATATAAAACAATTTATGGTTAATGTTTTCGTGAATCTCTGTGAAAGTTGTTTAATTCTCCAATGTTAATGTTATGTTCTTATTGTTAAAGTACTTAGTTTACAACAGAAGCGATTCCAGGTGAAATTTAGCCGTTTTAATAGTTTCTCGTGGTACATAAAACAAAATTTATATCCTATATGAGGGAAGCTGCTATGACATGTGTGAAGCATGCACTAAAATCATATGAATTAAAAATTTCTCATTAAAAATAAAATATTTTAATAGGAAAATATTTTTCCAAAGTTTTATTTGAGAATTTTTTTAATTCAAATGTTATAATTTTTACTGAGAGATTCTAACTGAGAACCCCTCACCTAGATGTTCTAAGGTGTATCAATGTGTTTCAGATGTTTTATGTGTGTTTGCTTATGTAGAACCTTACATTTGTTGTTTTTGTATCACATTGTTGGACTCATTATAATGGCTACTTTGTTCTTGCAAGAACTGTGTTATTAATATTCTTATTTATATACGTATTTTTTCGCTCCCAATGGAATATTAATAAGAATGTTACAAGTTGGATTGATGCTTATTGTTTAAAGTTGAAGCATATATAAGAGAGTTTCAGTTAGACTTGTCATGGTATCTAACCAGAGTTAGAAGCCAGGATATCATCAGAATTAAGGATTAGGATGTAATATATACCTTTGAAGAACTCGTCGTATCCCTTCCATCTATAGCTGTCAAATGGTCCGTCCATGGTCCAAATGGGCATGACCAGTTGGACCATTTCAGTTTTGGGCACTAATGGGTGGTCCATATTGGACAATGATCCAAACAAATGTCCAAGACCAATAGAGACCATGTCCAAATGGGCATGCCCATGGACACCCAATAAAATTTATAATTATTTTTTAATTATTAGTTTAGATCTTATTTCTAAAATTTTGAAATTATGTTTACTTTCCAAAATTATAAAAGTATTTTTTTCTTGTCAAAACTGTAAAACTATGTTTTCCTTTCAAAATCGAGAAATTTCATTTTTCCGTCGAAACCGAGAAATTGCGTTTTCCCGCCAAAACTTTCCCGCCGAAACCGAGAAATTGCGTTTTCCCGCCGAAACCGAGAAATTGCGTTTTCCCGCCGAAACCGAGAAATTGCGTTTTCCCGCCGAAACCGAGAAATTGCGTTTTCCCGCCGAAACCGAGAAATTGCGTTTTCCCGCCGAAACCGAGAAATTGCGTTTTCCCGCCGAAACCGAGAAATTGCGTTTTCCCGCCGAAACCGAGAAATTGCGTTTTCCCGCCGAAACCGAGAAATTGCGTTTTCCCGCCGAAACCGAGAAATTGCGTTTTCCCGCCGAAACCGAGAAATTGCGTTTTCCCGCCGAAACCGAGAAATTGCGTTTTCCCGCCGAAACCGAGAAATTGCGTTTTCCCGCCGAAACCGAGAAATTGCGTTTTCCCGCCGAAACCGAGAAATTGCGTTTTCCCGCCGAAACCGAGAAATTGCGTTTTCCCGCCGAAACCGAGAAATTGCGTTTTCCCGCCGAAACCGAGAAATTGCGTTTTCCCGCCGAAACCGAGAAATTGCGTTTTCCCGCCGAAACCGAGAAATTGCGTTTTCCCGCCGAAACCGAGAAATTGCGTTTTCCCGCCGAAACCGAGAAATTGCGTTTTCCCGCCGAAACCGAGAAATTGCGTTTTCCCGCCGAAACCGAGAAATTGCGTTTTCCCGCCGAAACCGAGAAATTGCGTTTTCCCGCCGAAACCGAGAAATTGCGTTTTCCCGCCGAAACCGAGAAATTGCGTTTTCCCGCCGAAACCGAGAAATTGCGTTTTCCCGCCGAAACCGAGAAATTGCGTTTTCCCGCCAAAATCGAGAAATTGCGTTTTCCCGCTAAAACCGAGAAATTGCGTTTTCACGCCAAAAACGAAAAATTGTGTTTTCCCGCCAAAACCGATAAATTGCATTTTCCCGCCAAATTAATGAAATACATTTTTCCATCAAAATTGTGAAATTATGTTTTCCGTCAAAATCGTGAATTTTTTATTTTAACGATAAAACTATTGTTTTGGGTTAAATTGTAAAGTTATGTTTTCTTTTGTTAAACTCATAAAAACATGTTTTAGGAAGTCCATGGACACCCATTGTCCATTTGGTCTTCGCCCAATTGGACCATGTACCAATTGGTATTTTGTCCAGTTAAACCATTTATTAATTGGACACGTCCATAGCCCGCCCAAAATAAATTGGACTGGTCAGCCCGCCCTGTTGACACCTCTACTTCCATCTGGTTAAACACAACATATTATCAAAAATAAAATAAAATTACGTTGTCAGTAATGGCGATAGATAGGTGTGTGAATTATCCATCACTAATTACTTCACCAACATATTTATGAGACGTATGATCATCAACTTTTATTAAAGTATGATCATCAATCTGTCCTTCGAATATATATGTATAATACATATATTGGTAATATAGCGTTGTCGACGTTAGCAGAGACATGGTCTGATCAATCTGATACGGATGACGTCAAGTGGCTCCAGTTAACCCAGAGTTAAAACAAATATAAGACGTCAGCATCATTTATTTATCACACGTCTTTTTTTCTGAACACCTATTTATCACATATGTCCATCTGCCATGTGCGTATGTGACTACTAACTAATTCTTGCACTCTCCCGTTTGTACTTTGCCTCTTCTCCGTGTGCTACATGCTCCACCTATGTCCCCACTCAACGTGCGAGTTTCATACTTGCAAGTTACAATAATGTGATAAACCAATCACTCATGTCCAAGGGCGGATCTACTTAAGGTAAGTAGGGGGCAGCTGCCCCCCCCCCCATAAAATTTTGAACTTGCCTCTAAATGTTAAAGCAAAATTAAGTTGCCCCCGTTGAAAAATAGTTTCTGCCCCCCTTCCCTAACTTAATCTGTTCTCAAATCTCTGTGTAAAATACCATTTCCCTTTTCTTAAATACCATTTATTATATTTGGTATAGCATTACCACGTTTCCTTATTTAATTTGAAAACATTTAACCATTGTTGCTTAAATAATAACTTGTTGATGGCTGTAAATATCAAATAAACATTTATTTAACTAATAAATAAGAATAAACATTTTTAGTTTATCAAAATACACTCAATGGTGATGAAATTGTTTTTAATTAGTTATCCACTCATAGTGAAAAATAAAATACTTGTTTTGAGGAAAGTTTGTTTTTATTATCTGAACATATATGTATTTATATTTGTCACACCAAGAAAACATGGAAATTTTGTTTTTAAAAATTGTTTTTACAAAATTGAAATTTCTTATTTACATTTATAAACAAAAGAAATAGGAGGTTTACATCCCTATTAAACTATATTGTATTTCACTTAAATTGAAAAATGCATTTATAAAATAATTGTTAATCAATAATTTTTTTAAAATTATTATTTGCCCCCGATGAAATGTTTTTCTAGATCCGCCACTGCTCATATCGAACAAAAAATAATACTACAAATTAACTTTACCAAGACTGAAAGTTAGAAAATTTTACATAGTGATTATAAAATACATATTTCATTTAAGGCAGAAACATGGCCGCTCTAACTTTTAAAAAAAAAATGTAATGCTACACTCAAATATAAATTTATGTCCATATTTTTCATATAATTTTTTTATAGTGCCCAACAAATAACTAAAATTATTGTATAAAATTGAGATGTCCTAAATAGTCGTTTCCTTTGTCTATGCCCCGGACCGGGTCTGGGTAGAAAAATTGCGACATGTGCCATACGCATTGAAAATGTATTTCATCAACTACCTCATGAAATCTAAAGTGCTAGTATCAGTTAACTTTTGTGTAGACCGAATAGTTTTTGTGTAAACAATTATTCAATGATTTAATTAGTTAAATATGGAGATGGTCCTAGCCATATGTGCCAAAAAAATATTGAATAAGAAAATACTAGGTGATGATCCGCGCCCTGCGCGGAGTGAGTAGACTAAAAAAAATTATAAATTTAATCAATAGATATTGAATAGGTAAAAGCAATAGTGAGATATTATACATGGTTTAGATTTAGGAGTTCAATCCGATAAAACCGAACCGAAATAGAAAAAATGTTTTGAATTTGGTAATACCGAATATACCGAATGGATATTATTTTTTTTAAAATGCGCTATATGGATATGGTTTGGCATATAAACTAATTATACTGATCAAAGCGAATAAAATGAAAATATGTTGTATAATTATATGTAAATTCTATAATATAATTAGTAACATATACATAATTTATTTATTGATATGGTCTTCATACTTAAAATTTTTATTTTACTAATTTAATATTTTGTTTTAAGTCAAAAGATATATTTCATCTTTATCAAATTAAAAAAAA
>NC_027751.1:29007714-29008269 GCF_000695525.1 Brassica oleracea var. oleracea
ACGATATTTTGATTTTACAATATAATCGAGTTTCTATTGCTCAATCCCAAAATAAATGTCACGTATCTCATCAAATACAAAAACAATTAATCAAAATTAATGGCACGTACCAATGTTTATAGTAGAACATAATTATGAATCGTGTCCCTAAAAAATGTCATGTATCATTTATGAATCGTAAAGAACATGATATTTGACTTTAAACTGGAAAGAATTATATAAATTTCCAAATTGATGTTTGTCAGCATTTATGTTAAGTTTGTAATAAAAAAGTCTTGTTGCAAAAGTTAAGGGATTGCAAACAATTTAATATGGAATTCGTTCTTGAATGTATTTTACAATCACTCAAGAACATGATTATTAACAATATATTATAAAAATATGGATTTTTGTCTTAGCTATCGAAATTTGTTATATAGCCATGATATAATAGCTAACACAAATACACTTAATGCATGCTAACTTCTATAAAATAATACAACATATATATCGAAGAATCCACTAATATTATACTACGAATTTGTAAAATAATGCAGTATACACATCGAAAAATAC
>NC_027751.1:29008339-29013885 GCF_000695525.1 Brassica oleracea var. oleracea
GACAACCTATTGTTAATAACCGTCAGTGTACACCATAATTTTAGTAATGTAATCACAATTCATATATTATTTACAACTATCAATTGGTTTTTAGTAATGCAATAAAGAATCATATTGTATATTGTATGAAAGGATCCAAATAATAAATAATGGCATTACATGTAATTAGTTTAGGCAAAGAAGGATTATTTAATAAAGGTTGTGAGAATGATTCTCATGATGACACATAAGTAATGACATTTTGGTTAATCACACATGGGGATAAGGTTATATGTTAATAATGCTCCTCAAATAATAAAAAAAGGATATAATAACCAATTTTTAGTGAATTTATTCGATTTCTTATGATTTCACTATGGATTCCTATAGAGAACTCATCTTCCATAAAGTTGTCACGAAAATTAGTCCACCCATTTGATTTTGGTACATGATTGGTGAAACCAAACAAAATACCGACTATGGTTTTGTATATAACGCATGTACATAAGACTATCTATTTTTCGTGTTTCTCTGTTCTTTTTGTCAAAATGAGATTCATCACCGAAACAACAAACATGACTATATGAATGAATGCCTCGGTCCTGCCATAAATGCTAGATTTACAGGGTGGATGTTTACTAATAAGTATTTATAAATGGAGATTTCAGAAGATTATTATTTTATTCCATATTATTTCTATTTCGAAAATACGAGTGTCACAGTTGTTACCGAATGAATACAAATCACTGAACAATAATCGAAAACTGTAATAATAAACCAAACTACTTGGAGTTGGAGCTTTTCCCGCCACAAGACAAAAACTCAAAGATCTTATTCTTAACCAACGTGCAACCAAACTGCACAAACCCATGACACCTTTCCGTCTCCCTATCCACGTCAAAGAGTGTTGACTTCAACCTCCTTTTTTCCTTCTTCGTCCTTCCCATAGCTACAGCCACTGACGACTGCAGTGGTGGATCTAGAAATTATTTAAGGTAAGGGCAGATTTATCAAATAAGTAACAAAAGAAAAGTAGACTAGTGGAAAAAAATTATCTTTTAATATAGAGGCAATAATTATTAATCTAAAGAAATAATATTATTTTTTATTGGGGGCAGCTGCCCCCATGCTACCCTACGTTCTTCTGCCACTGCTGTTTCTTAACGGCAAAGTCCACTGTTACTCTAATAGACCTCAATTGCCTTCCATCAATATCTTGGACATGTCTACTTACGACGTCGGTGTGGGATATTTTCTCGGGAAACTTCAGATCTGTCATCAAGATTTAGCCAAGATGATCTTGAAACTAATGTCGATGATAAAGGAGATCAACAAGAAGTTGCGATGCGTACATGGACGTAGAACGGTGGTCACGGCGGCGATAATCTCTCTGGTGATTGCTCTAGTGACGGTGAGCAAAATCGCCGCG
This sequence comes from Brassica oleracea var. oleracea, assembly GCF_000695525.1. Taxonomy (NCBI): domain Eukaryota; kingdom Viridiplantae; phylum Streptophyta; class Magnoliopsida; order Brassicales; family Brassicaceae; genus Brassica; species Brassica oleracea. The sequence continues at coordinate 29,009,748 of NC_027751.1, forward strand.
GTAATATTCGGATATCTGCCAGTTGAGGTGGTGACGACGTTCGTGGCTTCGAAATGGAAGAAGTCGACGGCGACTCTGAAACAAAAGAAAACAAAAGAAGACGGTGGTGTCGTCAATGGAGAGAGCGACGATGGTGGCTCTCAAGGAAGTGGAGAAGATCAGTAGACTGGTGAGTAGGTTGGAGGCGGTAAAGAGGTCAGTTAGAGTAATAACAGACTTTGTCGTGGCACAGAGGAACGTAGGATAGCATGGGAGCAGCTGCCCCCAATAAAAAATTAATATTATTTCTTTAGATTAATTACTATTGCCTCCATGTTAAAAGATATTTTTTTACCCTAGTCTACTTTTTCTTTGTTACTTATTTGATAAATCTGCTCTTACCTTAAATAATTTCTAGATCCGTCATTGAAAAATGGTCGTCAGTGGCTGTAGCTATGGGAAGGACAAAGAAGGAAGAAAAGAGGTTGAAGTCAACACTCTCTGACCTGGATAGAGAGACGGAAAGGTGTCATGGGTTTGTGCAGTTTGGACGTACGTTGGTTAATGATAAGATCTTTGAGTTTCTGTCTTGTGGCGGGAAAAGCTCCAACTCCAAGTAGTTTGGTTTATTATTACAGTTTTCGATTATTGTTCAGTGATTTGTATTCATTCGGTAACAACTGTGACACTCGTATTTTTGAAATAGGAATAATATGAAATAGAATAATAATCTCCTGAAATCTCTATTTATAAATACTTAAAAGTAAACATTCACGCCGTAAATCAAGTATATAAAATAAACATCTGAAATAAAAATAATAACATAAAATTGAAAGTCTGATATAGGAACGAAACATAAACGCGTAAAAGCCCCAAGACCCAAAAGGCCAATAACATCCAATATCACCAGTCCGATACAATCACTCTTGCTCGTCAGTCTAACCTGAAAGAGAAAAAATGAGGGGTGAGTAACATGAGAGTCACTCATTGAGGTATGAGATGTTAAACCGCAAACCACTGACTCAGTACATAGCACTACGACTATGTAGGTCTAGCTCTAGCATGCAACAAACACGGTGTCTATTACACCACACAGAGCAAACGCTAAATGTCTAGTGCACTACCCAGCTACAACCCATGCGCTTGTAGTACATAGCTACTATTTGCACCACACATTAATACATAACTGCGTCGCTAGTACTGTCTATCTCTGTACCCCGCACACACCACCCGCTGTGTCGCTAGTACAAACGTCTTTGTACTCCTGCACAACACCCTCCGCACAACAACACATCCGCTGCGTCGCTAGCTCTCAGACATCTCTGAACCCCTGCACTCATCAATAGTCCCTACTGTTGTTGATCTAGAAACATGTGATTTGCTAATACATAAGGTCCTTCGTCAAATCAAAGAGAATTTGTCAAGAATAAACTAATAACACACTTTTCTTTGGGAAGTCAAAACTACCTCTTTTGCTGTTTTCATTGATTTAAATAGAAAAGATGGAACACTAGTTCCTACAAAACATGAAGCAAATGGGTACATGAAATTGAGGAAAACTCAACATGAGAGAGTTGAGTTTGTTCTCCTATAAGTCAGGAGACCAAGTCATTCTCTTTGTTATTTGCTGAACTTAAATAAATAAAGATTAAATAATAAAGCAGGTAAACTAATTAATTAGATTGGTAACGTTAGAGAGTTGAGTTTGTTTTGCAGTCTCATCATATATCAATCAAAGGTCTTACATGTTGGCTGTGCATTCTTCTCGCTCCCTTTACCTTTTGCTGTTAGAGAAGGAATTAAAGAGAAGACAAAATCAGAGTTTATCGAAAGGGCGGAAACCAATCTCTAAAGCGGATATTAAATTGAAAGATCAATTATTCCTAATCAGCTCTATCTATCTGAGGGCTCATCACGTAAATCTTTAGCTAGGAAACAGTACCAACTACCAACACGTTAAATATATGACAAGTAGGAAACACAAACACCTGGCTCTGATTCCAGAAGCAATAATGTTCTGGAGGTGTTCTGTAGGAGATCCTCAGAGCATTTCTCAAGGTGGAGAGCAAAGACTACTAGAAAATAAAAAAGCAGCATCAACAGTTTTGTTCAGCTTCTGTTTCTTATTGACTTATAGAAAGTTACAGGAACTACACTGCAAGAGCTCTATCTAGGAAAAAAATAACCACATCAACCAATCAAGTACCATGCTAAAATGACATTGTTGAAAAAAAATGTAATAGCCACCTTCCTTATCTAAATCAAGTGCTTTTGAAGCTAGCTCTTCCAGCTACAGGACTATCCGAAGGCATAGCTGAGATTATGTTTGTGTATGGTCGCTTACAACTAACTGACATACCTCCAAATGAGATGTCGACGGGGACTGCTGACATTAAACAAAGTCACATAAGTCGACGATATGAACTAAATAGGAAATGATTTGGTCTGGAAAAAATGCATTACCATAATCAATTCCTACAGAGAACCTTCGGTAGCTGCAGGTAACAAAGACGTATCATGGATAAAAACTCTATAGGTAAACATGAATATTACATGATCGACACACAGACCTTAAACCGACAGCAGTAAATGGAGCCTATTTGTACTTAATTTTTTCCCAAAAAAGTTGGAGGCATGAGGCCAATGTTTTACTTAGCATGCCAGGTCAAACTCTCTTTTCCCGGCGATGAATGGTGAAGAGACTATTTAATTTCTAGTTTGTTATCCAAGTGTCATTCGCTCATTCGATGACCTGGAAAAAAATTGTAGATTTTTTTTCCTTCTCTAATTGTTGCACGTCGGATTTGGAATGAAGGGGAAAAACATTCTCAAACTTTTTTAAAATATATAATAAATCGTTTAAGGTAGCTTATAATTTCCTTATTTATTTTATTTTGTCGATACTAGTAACAAGGAAAGAAATATTATTCTAGTTGACCTTATAAAATCTCATACATACTATTTAACAAAATAAACACAAGAAAATAAAATTTGACGCCTCAAAAATTACCGGATCACTAAAGTCCCACGTAACCACATACACACCACATGAATAATCAAATCTCTTAGAAACACAAAGAGTTAGAAACACAAAGAGTTATAAGAACAACTTTTCTTATTAGCTTTAGAAACTACTCAAAACTAAAGATCTCAATATGTTTCTCTCAGATCATATGTAACACATCTCCATTAGACCTATATTTATATGAAAGACAATTCCCTTTAACATGTGAGATATAAAAAACACAAACCTAACCTAAATAGAAACTTCCTTTTCCTATTTCTAGGTTTCCTTATTGTTTTTATCTTAACATATTAAACATCTAATAATATGTTAAGTTTCCACAAGCTTGGAATTATCCAACATTCACCCCCTTAATTCCAACTTGAATTAGGGAGATCAATTTCTTGAACTCCGATTAAGCTCCTCATTTGCTTGAGCATAATCCTTGCTAATGGCTTGGTAAGGATGTCAGCCTTCTGCTCAACACCCGGCACATGCTCCACTTCGATCTGCCCGTTCTCCACACACTCACGAATGAAGTGATACTTCTTGAGTACATGCTTACTCCTTCCATGGAAAACTGGATTCTTGGTTAGAGCAATGGCTGATTTGTTGTCGATCCTAAGCTTGACTCTCTCGCCTTCTTTGCTTAGTATCTCACTCAACAATTCCTTGATCCATATAGCTTGCTTCGCTGCTTCTGTTGCTGCCATGAATTCTGCTTCGCATGATGACAATGCAACCGTCTGCTGCTTCTGCGACGTCCAAGTAATCAGTGATGAACCGTAGTAGAATGCATGTCCTGACGTGCTCCTCCCGTCATCGAGATCAATGTTGTGACTGCTGTCACTATAACCAACGACACTCCTTGACCCATCTCTCTTGAAGAACAGACCGTAGTTTGTTGTTCCTTTCACATATCGCAATATGTGTTTGATGGCTTGTCCATGAGAGTCTCTTGGATTGTGCATGTATCTGCTAAGAACACCTACTGCGTAACACAGGTCGGGTCTTGTGTGAAGCAGATACCTCAAACATCCTATGATTCTTCTGAACTCGGTAGCATCTATCTCTTGCTCATCTTCAGCTTTTGAGATCTTCAAATTCGCCTCCATTGGAATTTGAGTTGCGTTACACGCTTCCATCTTTGTGTCA
>NC_027751.1:29015716-29018656 GCF_000695525.1 Brassica oleracea var. oleracea
GACCTCTGCCTCTACCGTTCCGTCCTCTTCCTCTACCACGGGAATTCTCATAGCCCCTCTGACTATGCTCTTCATTGTTCGAAAACATCAGTTTCCCTTGGTCTTCTTTCTGAGTTTCTTCTCCTACACGCTCCTCGTACGCCTTAAGCCTTCCAACTATGTCTTCAAACCCCGTCGAGTTGAGATCTAGGACTTGCTCAAGTGATGCTACGATCTGGATATACTTGTGTCTTGGAAGACCCTTCAAGAACTTCTTGACCATCTTGGATTCTTCTATGTTTTCTCCCAACGAGGTTGCTTTGGATGATAGGCCCGATATCTTCCCCGCGAAGTCATCGACCGTATCTGCATCATCCATCTTCAACCTATCAAACTCCGTCATCAACGTCTGAAGTCTCGCCTCCCTTACACGATCAGCTCCTAGGTGTCGCGACTTGATGGCATTCCAGATCTCTTTTGATGCGGTTTGTTCTCCCACCTGGAGAATCAAAGTCTCTGGAACAGATTGAAACAAAAGAGCTATCGCAGCATCGTTCTTGTTTTGATCATCTGAACCGGGTTCGATTGTGTCCCACACTTCATGAACACGTAGTAGAACCTTCATCCTCATCGACCAAACTGTGTAGTTTGTCGGTGACAACATCGGACATTGGATGGATGTAGATCCAAAGTCCTTCGTGCGTGGAGCCCTAGTCACGTCTGCCATCTTGCTTACGCGATCTCTTGTTCACAAGCACCAGGATCTTAAGCTACAACTTAAGCTTAGATCGAGTCTCCAACCTGAGGCTCTGATACCAATTCAAATCTCTTAGAAACACGAAGAGTTATAAGAACAACTTTTCTTATTAGTTTTAGAAACTACTCAAAACTAAAGTTCTCAATATGTTTCTCTCAGATCATATGGAACACATCTCCATTAGACCTATATTTATATGAAAGACAATTCCCTTTAACATGTGGGATATAAAAAACACAAACCTAACCTAAATAGAAACTTCATTTTCCTATTTCTAGGTTTCCTTATTGTGTTTATCTTAACATATTAAACATCTAATAATATGTTAAGTTTCCACAAGCTTGGAATTATCCAACAAATAATGCACCACAATATGCACCTTCATTTACTTGGAATTAGAACGAAAACCAAAAGATATGGGTCGTCTAAGAGAAATACCTCTTCAACACAAGTTACAATGATGGGTTCATCTCCACGCCTAAAGTCCCCCTGTCAAGAACTTGCCGAGAATAGGCCAAAACCCTAGGTTGTTCGTCGTGTAGGCGGAGAAGAGGAAGAGGAGACTTCGTTGTTCACTAGACTAACAGATGCATTGGATTTCTAACAAGTTCGGTCGGAGAAAGACGCCGAAGTTCTCTACGAGGCCCGCGAAGCCACCAACTACGGTGGCAAGATGAGCAAAGAACAGGTCGGTCTTCTTACTTAACCACACCACTTTACAACTTTTTGGCACAACGATAATTATTACTCTACTCATGAAATAAATCCAAAGTTCTACTACACACAAGTCACATAAATAACAATACCGGTCCTTTACTCTCTTTTTTTTTGTAATTAAACCATGTTTGGTGCTTGAATAAGAATCATGGATGAAAAAATATACTTATGATAAACATTCGATTACCATTAAATTATGTTTGATATATTCGATTGGTGCAGTATATGGAGCATTTAGAAGAAAAATAGGAGGAACTTACAAGGACCTTTTAAAATCCTACGTTGAAGGTAATTACACTCTAGAGAACTATTTAATTTGGGAAATTGAAGATTGTATTATTTGTTATGAATATTTGAAATGATTCTAAATTTTTGTTTATATAAATGTTATAGTGGATGGAGGACATGTGTTTGTTTCTGTTTTTTTTTCTTTACATTTTTGGGGCTCGTTATTCTTTCATTTTTGTGGCTCATAGAAATCAAAATTCATTTAAATACGAAAACAAAAATCATGCTTATTGAGATCCTGATAAACAAAAAGACAGAAACACTATAAATTACTAGGGGCATAGCCCCCGCGCAAACGTGGAGCCGGATACATTGTTTGATGAGTTGTGTAGTGTTGTGTATGGGTTGTTGTCGATTTTTTTTTAACTTTTGATTTTCCGTGTTGTTTATTATGGTGATGAATGGAACATCGGATATCACACAGTTTGATTAAGGTGATATAAGAATGACCGGCGAATTCATATTTGTTGATATTTTATTATCTTATCTTCGTAATGATTTGATGGACATTAACATTATTAACGCTTCTATGTTCAAAAGCTGAAATTTAAGGGATTGGTTAGTGTTTACTTAGGTAGTTGTTAGTATATAAATCAAATAGCGTAAAAAATGTATAATATTCGGATTTAAAAATTTAACAATTTATACGAACAATAAATTATTATTTTTTTATCCAAATTTAACTTCAAAAATATAGAATTGTAGTATACTGTTTTTTTATTAAATTAATAACTCTAGAAATTTATAAAATTATATAATTACAAAATTATTTATTTTTATAATTTTTACTGGACTTTGTTGAAAATGATTTGTGATAGAAAAAAAAAGTAAGGTTGAAATGAAGCCATGGATTACAATATGATGTGGACAATGAGTGAAGACGTTATTAGTAACATATTCTAAACAGAAGATTACATATTTTTAAGTATATATACTGAAATAACTTTTCATGAATCAAAGTAGAAAGCCCATGAATTCGCCATGTCTAAGATAAAAACGATTTGTTTCAAAGCTAAGAATATGGTAATGAATTAATGAGTTGGTGCGAGGGTCATGATGTTCATACCTTCTCATCTTAAAGTAAGAGGATGATACCCATGATGTTAGGTGAATCTCAGAAACGGAGATGACGACCACTAATCTCCTTTGAAATTTGGCAAGGGCGAATATCGTCAAATCGCATCGGTCAGAAATAGCAT
>NC_027751.1:29019859-29027562 GCF_000695525.1 Brassica oleracea var. oleracea
CGCTTGGTAGAGCGTAGAGACGATGAAGACACAGTTCAGGAGATAAAGAAGAAGAACAGAAACGCTTGGAAGCGAAGAGCTACGTCTCGTCTCAACCATATCTCAGGAAATCTAAAATATCGGAGAGACTTTATGTAAATGTGGGACCCACAAACATAAAGGAGTTGCTGACGTGTCACAAAGATTCAAGACCCTCAAAGGAAGCCGAGGGGCAAGAGCTTCCGACCTTCATAAATATATATTAGGTTCGGCCATTAATGTACAAAGGTATCAGTTAGCTTAGTGGTATAAATGTTGGTGTTTATATCTCAATAACCCGGGTTCGAGCCATAGGCTTGACACTTTTTCACACTTTTTAAAAGTGTGGTCCACAAAACGATGACGTGGCGCGCTGAGGAGTGAGCAAAAACTGATATATTATAATATAGATTTACAAACCTACCGCAATTTTATTTGAGTAGTATAATTTTTCCTAACACAGTTCTTTTCATCTCAACTCGCTATTTATAATCCTTTATGTATAAAACAATTTTCATCATCTGATGAGATATGTTGAAACCTGGAAGGTGTGATGATTACCAACGGTTTAGAAAGTGTTCCGCTATATTGTAATAAAATGTCCATGTCTTGGACGTTTGTTATAAGAACACAACAATATATTGATTCAAAACACGGATCACAATGCTATAAGAACATAGTTTACCTTTATATTAATAAGAAACAAAATGCTTTTTTTTTTTAATCACAAGAAACAAAATGAAATGCAAATTAAACGACAATAATTTATTCTTTTAAACAACAATAACTTGACACTAACGAAAATCAAAGCCATTCCTTTCCAGCTCATCTCCACCATCGATCTTACAGCACTCTTCATCACATTCCAGCATACATCCTCTAGAAAAGCCTTCCTTGAACCACTCCATTACTTAAGCAAGAAGGAACTGGAAGCAGCTCAAGCGGTGGAACCTCAAGACTTTGGTTAACAAAAGAATGACTCATGAGCTCCTCCGCGGTGGCTCTAGCCTCCGGATTGCGCTCTCTACATCTCCTCACAAAGTACCAAGTCATCTGCGATAGAGTCCTCGGCACGTAATCACTCCTTCCTCTTATAGTAACCCCCATCATTTCCATCACCATGGTACCAAAGGACCAGATATCAACCGCCGATGAGATCACTCCACGTGGCCCGACTGCCTCAGGAGCCAAATACTCCGGATTGTCCTCGAACAAAGACCCATTCACTGGATCAGGTCCATTGGGTTCCTTAGCCGAACCGAAGTCACCAAGTTTGAGCTCGCAAAGATCTTCATGAGCATAGCTCGGGAAGATGAGTATGTTCTCTGGCTTGAGATCACAATGGACATAACCGTGTTGGTGAAGATCCCTGAGCCCTTCAAGAACCTGGAAAATGCAATAACCGATGACGTTCTCCGGTAATGTCCCACCGGCTTTGGTCAGCATGTCTTTGAGTGAACCATGTGGTGCGACTTCCATGTGAATGCAACAGACTTTCACGTTGAATGGCATGGTTTCGTAGGAAACTGCAGGGCTCGTGGCTCTCACGGTGTTGAAATTGATTGAAAAGAAGCGATCCATGATCCTTACTTCTTTCTCGAGATCCTCTGAGTATTTGAGGAAAGATGTTTTCTTAGCCATGAGTAGTCCATCGCCGTTTCGAACCAGGGTGACATAGCCATTGTTGCCTTGGCCGAGAAAGCCTAGTTTTGGTAATGGAGTCTCGTCTAAAAACCACGAACCATATGACATGATGAAGTTACAGAATTAGGGTTTGTTTTTATTTTAATTTTACTTGAGAGACTTTAGAGATTGTGAACATTACTTCTAAAGCATTACATATATATATTAGAAAATTTGATTGGTAAGTAATTAAGCTAGGTGTGACTTCAGTTGTAGTTAGGAGTTTATTTGCATATATGTAAATATGAAACAAAATTATATGTTGACCGGAAATTAAAATGTATGTTCAAAGTCAAATGTTTTTTTTGGCCCATTATTAATTTTTGATATTCAGTCAAATTCTTCTTTTTTGGCACCTTATTTATATTTCAATTATGTGTTGCTATTAGTCAATTTAAACTTTTGGCACATTATTTAACTATTTGTAACTAAATTATTTTAGTGTTTTATTTATGTTTTCTATGAGTTCAATACTTGTTTAGTATTTGATTTTTTGAAACGTAAAACCAAGTATATATTCTTATCCAAAAAGCTATAATCTTTCCAAAAATCCGTTTTAAAATTCACTTTTACAGTTGAATTCGGCCACATTAATCTAAATATAAAATAATTTTATATATGAAATCTCTATAATATTATTTGAAAAATTAGTTTCCTACGTGTAGCTCTACCGTTAATTTTTACGATGATTGATCGCGGAGATACCTTAATTAATTTAAAATATTATATTTAATTATCGTTATTAAATTTATTTTCCTTTTAATTTGATAGTTTCTGTTAATTAGATTTTAATTTAATTAATATTTATTCTTTCCAATAACATATATAATTAAAAGGAAAATTTTGCAATTTTGAAAAACGGATTTTTAATAATATTTATATATAATGTGATTTCATCAAAAAGGAAAGTTAACTAAAATAATCTTGATATTAAAAGTAAAATAAAAAATACTATTATTTTATAATAATATTTTATTAATTTTATACATATAAGTTATGGATACTTCAAACATATTAAAATAAACATAAAATTTGAAATAATTTTAACAATTTATTTCTTTGGTAAAATATCTTTGCATGAGATGCAAAATATTATCTTTATATTCCTTTATGTAATTTTTAATCAATCCACACTTTAGTGTATATTGTCTATTTGATTCTCAAAATAAAAATATATTATGTTATACCATATCTCACTAAAATATATTTATATATTTAGTAGAACAACCAACCTAAATGTAAAATTAAAAAATTATCAAAATATGAATATATTTATAGAAATAAAATATTATGGTTGAATTCAAAGAAGTAGATGCAATCTAATATACTCAAGTGGTAATTAAACCGACTAGATATTACATATACCAAATCACACTTATAATTCAAAAATATAATATTATTAATATAAATTATGCATATAAATTATTTAAACTGAAATTAAATATTAATTAGTTATTGTAATATATTTATTTTAAAATACTTATATTCATGCATGAGCATGAGAGAATTACCTAGTATCTATAGTATTTTAGTTAAATATGGATTGGGTTCACCGGACAAGACTCTGTTTCGATCATCCTCCTCTTCTGAGGCCACATTTTTACCACCATATCCTCTTCCAGTGGCAAGGGTTGTTTTCTCAGGCTTGTTCCTGAATGCTTGCTTCAGTTCCTTCATCGTCTTGTCATCTTGCGGAGCGGTCTCTACGGGACCTGAAGATGCAAGCAAAATTACCTCGGTAATTTTGGTAGATGGGGTCTGGACCTCAACGTCACATTATGTGACTATTCTCAAGCTATTCGAATTTGTCGTGAAAGCTCCCCCGACGCATTCAAGCATCGTCTCGAATTCGCTGTCACCTCCATGTGAAGACCTATCTTATTTAGCTTATTTATCTGTGTTTGGTTATGCTTATTGCCTAAGAGGATGAATAATTCCCTCATGTTATTGTATTGAAGAAGTCTGAGTATGAATGAAAAAAAAGCTAAATATTTGGCACTACATACTGACTTATGTGTATTTCTATCCTCAATTGGAATATTTTTTGGTAATAGCAAAGTTACTGGCATACTTTACAACATAAAAACATATATAATTTGTATTACCTATAGGAGAACTAACCATTTCCATCAGTTCGTTACAAACAAATGAAAACAAATGATAAATTAGAAAGTAAAAATATAGCTGTAAAAATAATCGATACACAGTTCCGAATTTTTTTAATCGAACTGCATTATATTATAAATTGATATATATCCAGAAAAATGACTTGCCTTTTGACACACCTTTAGAGAACTAAGGCCTCATTTCTAATACGGGATGAACGAGACATAGATGGAGATAATACATGCCGGTGCTTTATACTACTAACCCCAACTATATATTGAATATGAGCTTAATATATGTATATTCCATCTTTAGCCTGCCATTATATTTACCTGCATTTTTAGTTTGTTATATATATACATACACATAACTTTATCATATAAAAGCTCCATGCTATAAGAAGAAATTAAAGAATGAGATCAGAATGATCGCATAAAAGTAGTACCATAGCTAAGAGTGAGTCGAACTGTCAAACCAGAAGCACGTCGGCCCAGCCGTACATGGACGACGAATCTTTCTAAAGATCACCATGATAAGTTTCTTATGCTTCGAACTTAAAACCAGTTGGTAGTAAGTAGAGTAGTCCAAGTCCCTTATATATTATTCAAAGATCTTTTACATATTTAAAATGTGAGATTTTCTCTCCAACGCGGCTAATTAATATACTATTGAGTTAAGAAGATCTTCTTTTTTTCCCTTTCTCATGAGCTTGATCTACATCTATATGAACATTCTTTTCTTTTTATAAGCACAGAAAATCGTATTATAAAATTTTACAAGATGATAAAGAAGCTAGAATATTTTGAAATAAACTAACAAATACCAGAAAGACGTTTTCTTTTGGATTATTGACACCAAACGAGCAGAGCAAACCAAATTTTAAACAACAAACGTACCGCCGGATAATCGTCACGGCGAAAAGCTAGACCACGTTTTTGGCGTCAAAACAAAATTAGTATGAGATAGGCGTTCGGGTACCTATTCGGATCCAGATCGGGTTTTTTGGGTTTACGTTCCTAGCTAGGTCACATACTAAAATTTTATTAGTACAGATCGGATTCGGATAGTAACACTTCGGGTTCAGATATATTTTGTATTGCATCCTACAACCCGTAAAGTAATCATATATAATTTAGTTTCTGTTTTTTTTTTTGGTTTTGTTCGGGTTATACTGAACTAAAATACAAAAAACGTTTTAGGGCTTTTATATATACATTTTGTTTTAAAGAAATATCAGAAGGATAAATTGGCGTATTGGTTTGGTTTGGGCTCGTCTTACTTCTATACCAGAGCGGGTTCGACTCCTGTCGGTCATTCTCTTCTTGACCATTTTCTTCATCCTTTTGATTTGTTCGTGATTTAATAATGAGAGTTTTCAAAATTAAGATTTTTTGCAGATGGGTTTGTGGAGTTTGGACATACATTGGCTAATGACAAGATCTTTGAGTTTATGTCTTGTGGCGGGAAAAGCTCCAACACCAAGTAGTTTGATTTTTTTTTTTTTTTTGCAGTATTAGATTATTCACTACAAGAAAACATGATACATCATTCTAATAGAAATTCCGACGGACAAAAATATCGTCAGAAAATTCTGAGGAATTTCCGAGGAAACTCAATATTAGAGATTTGTCGGTATTTTGTCGATTTTTTTTGACAAAATACCGAGGAATACTTATGTCTGCTAATTGACCGTTGTAATTGAATCAAAATATATAGGTGACGAAAGCACGTATATATTAGGGTTTCCGTTTGAGGTTTTAGTGTCTCGGAATTTTGTCAGAATATTCTGACACAACTCCGACGAAAATATTTGATTTCGATATGAATAATCAATATAAATGTAAAACCGGATACCGACATGGTCACACAAACATATATTAAGTGTCTAATAGGTTGTGAGTTAACACTCCTGGACCGGACGGCATGACAACCCTTTTTTTCCAACACTCCTGGCATATTATTAAGAATGATATGGTAGAAATGGTAAATAACTTCTTAGTTTCGGGAGAAATGGATGCAAGATTAAATATTACTAATATCTGCATGATCCCAAAGACGGAGAGGCCTACAAGGATGATTGAATTGAGGCCAATCAGCCTATGTAATGTAGGCTATAAAATTATTTCGAAGGTCTTGTGTCAGCGGTTGAAAATTTATCTTCCCTTACTTATATCTGAAACTCAATCGGCTTTCGTGGCAGGAAGCTTAATTTCGAATAATATTCTTATCGCCCAGGAAATGTTCCATGGATTGCGGACCAATAAAGCATGTCAAGGAAAGTATATGACAATTAAAACGGATATGAGCAAAGCGTACGATAGAGTGGAATGGGACTTTATTAAGGCCTTATTACAAAAATTGGGTTTTGATCTTTATTGGATCCAATTGATGATGTAATGCATTTCACCAGTCCAATATCGAGTTCTCATAAATGGTCAACCACGTGGCTTCATTGTTCCAAATAGGGGTTTACGTCAAGGAGATCCTCTTTCACCTTATTTATTTATTCTCTGCACTGAGGCTTTAATTAGGGCAACAACTGACGGGAATGAAGGTTGCCAGAGCTTGCCCATCGATATCTCACTTGCTTTTTGCGGATGACAGTCTTTTGTTTTGTAAAGCTCAAAAGGAAGAACATCAAACCATTCTTACGATTTTGAAGGAATATGAGGCAGTTTCAGGGCAGCTAATAAATTTTGATAAGTCTTCGATTCAATTTGGACATAAGATTGAAGAACCCGTCAGACAGGAATTAAGGGATATTTTGGGCATTCAGAGTCTTGGAGGAATGGGATCCTACCTGGGTTTACCAGAAAATATGAGGGGGGGGGGGATCAAAGATCCAAGTTTTAGCTTTGTACAAGATCGTTTAAATAATAGAGTCAATGGGTGGACATTCAAGTTTTTCACAAAGGACGGAAAGGAAGTGGCCATTAAATCAGTGATTACGGCATTACCAAATCATACGATGTCTTGTTATCGTTTACCTAAGGCATCTGTGAAAAAATTGACGAGCGGGGTGTCATAATTCTGGTGGAGTTTAGGGGGAAGTACAAGAGGTATGCACTGGAAATCATGGTACAAAGTATGTGTAGATAAGGATGATGGAGGTTTGAGGTTTAAAGATATCACTGATTTCAACACAACGATGTTTGGTAAACAGTTATGGCGTCTGATAGAGAGACCAAACACTTTATTCTCTCGAGTTTTCAAAGGTCGGTATTTTAGAAATGCTTCACCTTTGGAACCAATTCGTTCATATTCTCCGTCATATGGCTGGCGGAGTATTGTTTCTACTAGATCTCTGGTAAGCAAAGGACTAATCAAACGGGTGGGGTCAGGTTCTTCTATATTTGTATGGAATGATTTGTGGCTCCAAACAACTCGCCCGAGACCAGCCAATAAAAATCAATACAATTTATATCCGGACCTCACAGTGGAGTCTCTTATTGACTCTACTTCACGCACATGGAATTCACAGGCAATTCGGGCTTTGGTGGATCCACAGGACGCGAAACTTATAGAAAGTACACTACAAGAAAACACAAGTTTTACGATGGCAGTTTTACTCGTGATTTCGTCGTAAAATCAGTGTTACGAGTAATTAGCGAGGAAACCCGTTTCGTCGTTATACGTTTGTCGTAACGCATATATCCTCGCTAATTCGTCGTAACATAGCGAGGAAATAATTTCGCCGTAAAAGCGAAGAAGAATATTTCGTCGTAAAGACCACGTAAAGCTTCCACGTAAGGACGTCGCTAAATTTCCTCGTAAATACCTCGAAAGCCGTTCCTCGTAAAACCCACGTAAATAACTTGAAAGTAAATACTCGTAAAGTAAACGTAAATACCTTGATAGCTTTCCTCGTAAAGACCACGTGAACTTTCCACGTCATT